>NW_027195507.1:140000-174780 GCF_038502225.1 Cherax quadricarinatus | reverse complement strand
TCAGCTACAGTCTCTGCTACAGCCTCTGCTACAGTCTCTGCTACAGTCTCTGCTACAGTCTCTGCTACAGTCTCTGCTACAGTCTCTGCTACACTCTCTGCTACACTCTCTGCTATAGTCTATACTACAGGTTCTGCCACAGTCTCTGCTACAGTTTCTGCTACAGTCTCTGCAACAGTCTCTGCTACAGTCTCTGTTACAGTCTCTGCTACAGTCTCTGCTACAGTCTCTGCCACAGTCTCAGCTACAGTCTCTGCTACAGTCTCTGCTTCAGTCTCTGCTACAGGTTCTGCTACAGTCTCTGCCACAGTCTCTGCTACAGTCTCTGCCACAGTCTCAGCTACAGTCTCTGTTTCAGTCTCTGCTACAGATTCTGCTACAGTCTCTGTTACAGTCTCTGCTACAGTCTCTGCTGCAGTCTCTTCTACAGTCCCTGCTACAGGTTCTGTCACAGTATCTGCTACAGTCTCTGCTACAATCTCTGCCACAGTCTCTGCTACAGTCTCTGCCACAGTCTCTGCCACAGTCTCTGCTACAGTCTCTGCTACAGTCTCTGCTACAGTCTCTGCTGCAGTCTCTGCTACAGTCTCTGCCACAGTCTCTGCTACAATCTCTGCTACAGGTTCTGTCACAGTCTCTGCTACAGTCTCTGCTACAAACTCTGCCACAGTCTCTGCTACAGTCTCTGCCACAGTCTCTGCTACAGTCTCTGCTACAGTCTCTGCTACAGTCTCTGCTACAGTCTCTGCTGCAGTCTCTGCTACAGTCTCTGCCACAGTCTCTGCTACAGGTTCTGTCACAGTCTCTGCTACAGTCTCTGCTACAATCTCTGCCACAGTCTCTGCTACAGTCTGTGCCACAGTCTCTGCCACAGTCTCTGCAACAGTCTCTGCTACAGTCTCTGCTACAGTCTCTGCCACAGTCTCTGCCACAGTCTTTGCTAGAGTCTCTGTCACAGTCTCTGCTACAGTCTCTGCCACAGTCTCTGCCACAGTCTCTGCTACAGTCTCTGCTACAGTCTCTGCTACAATCTCTGCCACAGTCTCTGCTACAGTCTCTGCCACAGTCTCTGCCACAGTCTCTGCTACAGTCTCTGCTACAGTCTCTGCTACAGTCTCTGCTGCAGTCTCTGCTACAGTCTCTGCCACAGTCTCTGCTACAATCTCTGCTACAGGTTCTGTCACAGTCTCTGCTACAGTCTCTGCTACAATCTCTGCCACAGTCTCTGCTACAGTCTCTGCCACAGTCTCTGCCACAGTCTCTGCTACAGTCTCTGCTACAGTCTCTGCTACAGTCTCTGCTGCAGTCTCTGCTACAGTCTCTGCCACAGTCTCTGCTACAGGTTCTGTCACACTCTCTGCTACAGTCTCTGCTACAATCTCTGCCACACTCTCTGCTACAGTCTGTGCCACAGTCTCTGCCACAGTCTCTGCAACAGTCTCTGCTACAGTCTCTGCTACAGTCTCTGCCACAGTCTCTGCCACAGTCTTTGCTAGAGTCTCTGTCACAGTCTCTGCTACAGTCTCTGCTACAGGTTCTGCTACAGTCTCTGCTACAGTCTCTGCTACAGTTTCTGCTACAGTCTCTGCCACAGTCTTTGCTACAGTCTCTGCTACAGTCTATGCTACAGTCTCTGCTACAGTCTCTGCTACAGTCTCTGCTACAGGTTCTGATACAGTCTCTGCCACAGTCTCTGCTACAGTCTCTGCCACAGTCTCATCTTCAGTCTCTGTTACAGTCTCTGCTACTGGTTCTGCTACAGTCTCTGCTACAGTCTCTGCTACAGTCTCTGCTACATTCTCTGCTACTTTCTCTGCTACAGTCTCTGCTATAGTCTCTGCTACAGTCTCTGCTACAGTCTCTGCTACAGTCTCTGCCACAGTCTGTGCTACAGTCTCTGCTACAGTCTCTGCTACAGTCTCTGCTGCAGTCTCTGCTACAGTCTCTGCCACAGTCTCTGCTACAGTCTCTGCTACAGCCTCTGCTACAGTCTCTGCCACAGTCTCTGCCACAGTCTCTGCTACAGTCTCTGTTACAGCCTCTGCTACAGTCTCTGCTACAGTCTCTGCTACAGTCTCTGCCACAGTCTCAGCTGCAGTCTCTGTTACAGTCTCTGCTACAGTCTCTGCTACAGTCTCTGCTACAGGTGCTGCTACAGTCTCTGCCACAGTCTCTGCTACAGTCTCTGCCACAGTCTCAGCTACACTCTCTGTTACAGTCTCTGCTACAGTCTGTGTTGCAGTCTCTGCTACAGTCTCTGCTACAGTCTCTGCTACAGTCTCTGCTACAGTCTCTGCTACAGTCTCTGCTACAGTCTCTGCCACAGTCTCTGCTACAGTCTCTGCTACAGTCTCTGCTACAGTCTCTGCCACAGTCTCTGCTACAGTCTCTGCTACAGTCTCTGCTACAGTCTCTGCTGCAGTCTCTGCTACAGTCTCTGCCACAGTCTCTGCTACAGTCTTTGCCACAGTCTCTGCTACAGTCTCTGCCACAGTCTCTGCTACAGTTTCTGCTACTGTCTCTGCTACAGTCTCTGCTACAGTCTCTGCTACAGTCTCTGCTACAGTCTCTGCCGCAGTCTCAGCTACACTCTCTGCTACACTCTCTGCTACAGTCTCTGCTACAGTCTCTGCTACAGGTTCTGCTACAGTCTCTGCCACAGTCTCTGCTACAGTCTCTGCCACAGTCTCTGCTACAGTCTCTGTTACAGTCTCTGCTACAGTCTCTGCTACAGTCTCTGCTACAGTCTCTGCTACAGTCTCTGCCACAGTCTCTGTCACAGTCTCTGTTACAGTCTCTGCTATAGTCTCTGCTACAGTCTCTGCTACAGTCTCTGCTACAGTCTCTGCCACAGTCTCTGCTACAGTCTCTGCTACAGTCTCTGCTATAGTCTCTGCCACAATCTCTGCTACAGTCTTTGCCACAGTCTCTGCTACAGTCTCTGCCACAGTCTCTACCACAGTCTCTGCTACAGTCTCTGCTACAGTCTCTGCTACAGTCTCTGCTACAGTCTCTGCTACAGTCTCTGCCACAGTCTCTGCCACAGTCTCAGCTACAGTCTCTGCTACAGTCTCTGCTACAATCTCTGCTACAGTCTCTGCTACAGTCTCTGCTACAGTCTCTGCTGCAGTCTCTGCTACAGTCTATGCTACATGTTCTGCCACAGTCTCTGCTACAGTCTCTGCTACAGTCTCTGCTACAGTTTCTGCTAGAGTCTCTGCTACAGTCTCTGCTACAGTCTCTGCTACAGTCTCTGCCACAGTCTCTGCCACAGTCTCTGCTATAGTCTCTGCTACAGTCTCTGCTACAGTCTCTGCCACAGTCTCTGCTACAGTCTCTGCCACAGTCTCTGCTACAGTCTCTGCTACAGGTTCTGCTACAGTCTCTGCTACAGTCTCTGCTACAGTTTCTGCTACAGTCTCTGCCACAGTCTCTGCTACAGTCTTTGCTATAGTCTCTGCTACCGTCTCTGCTACAGGTTCTGCTACAGTCTCTGCTACAGTCTCTGCTACAGTCTCTGCTACAGTCTCTGCCACAGTCTCTGCTACAGGTTCTGCTACAGTCTCTGCTACAGTCTCTGCTACAGTCTCTGCTACAGTCTCTGCTACACTCTCTGCTACACTCTCTGCTATAGTCTATACTACAGGTTCTGCTACACTGTCTGCTACAAGTTCTCCTACAGTCTCTACTACAGTCTCTGCTGCAGGTTCTGCTACAGATTCTGCTACAGTCTCTGCTACAGTCTCTGCTACAGTCTCTGCTACAGTCTCTGCCACAGTCTCAGCTACAGTCTCTGCTACAGCCTCTGCTACAGTCTCTGCTACAGTCTCTGCTACAGGTTCTGCTACAGTCTCTGCCACAGTCTCAGCTACAGTCTCTGCCACAGTCTCAGCTACAGTCTCTGTTACAGTCTCTGCTACAGATTCTGCTACAGTCTCTGCTACAGTCTCTGCTACAGTCTCTGCTACAGTCTCTGCTACATTCTCTGCTACACTTTCTGCCACAGTCTCTACTACAGTCTCTGCTACAGTCTCTGCCACAGTCTCTGCTACAGTCTCTGCCACAGTCTCTGCCACAGTCTCTGCTACAGTCTCTGCTACAGTCTCTGCTACAGTCTCTGCTGCAGTCTCTGCTACAGTCTCTGCCACAGTCTCTGCCACAGTCTCTGCTACAGTCTCTGCCACAGTATCTGCTACAGTCTCTGCTACAGATTCTGCTACAGTCTCTGCTACAGTCTCTGCTACAGTTTCTGCTACAGTCTCTGCCACAGTCTCTGCTACAGTCTCTGCTACAGTCTCTGCTACAGTCTCTGCTACAGGTTCTGCTACAGTCTCTGCTACAGTCTCTGCTACAGTCTCTGATACAGTCTCTGCTACAGTCTCTGCCACAGTCTCTGCTACAGATTCTGCTACAGTCTCTGCTACAGTCTCTGCTACAGTCTCTGCTGCAGTCTCTGCTACAGTCTCTGCTACAGGTTCTGCTACAGTCTCTGCTACAGTCTCTGCTACAGTCTCTGCTACAGTCTCTGCTACACTCTGCTACACTCTCTGCTACAGTCTATACTACAGGTTCTGCTACATTCTCTGCTACAAGTTCTCCTACAGTCTCTACTACAGTCTCTGCTACAGGTTCTGCTACTGATTCTGCTACAGTCTCTGCTGCAGTCTCTGCTACAGTCTCTGCTACTCTCCGCTACAGTCTCTGCTGCCTTGGAGGTCAATCTCTAGGAAGTATCGTTGACAAGGTCAGTTTCTAGGAAGCGGACAGTTCCGTCTCATAGTGGGAAATGTCTTTTTACACGTGTGTGTTTGTGTACTCACTTATTTGTACTCACCTATTTGTGGTTGCAGGGGTCGATTCATAGCTCCTGGCCCCGCCTCTTCACTGATTTCTACTAGGTCCTCTCTCTCTCCCTGCTCCATGAGCTTTATTAAACCTCGTCTTAAAACTATGTATGGTTTCTGCCTCCACTATGTCACTTTCTAGGCTATTCCACTGCCTGACTACTCTATGACTGAAGAAATACATCCTAACATCCCTTTGATTCATCTGAGTCTTCAACTTCCAATTGTGACCTCTTGCTTTTGTGTCCCATCTCTGGAACATCCCGTCTTTGTCCACCTTGTCTATTCCGCGCAGTATTTTATATGTCGTTATCATGTCTCCCCTGACCCTCCTGTCCTCCAGTTTCGTCAGGCCGATTTCCCTTAACCTTTCTTCATAGGACATTCCCCTTAGCTCTGGGACTAACCTTGTCTCAAACATTTGCACTTTCTCTAATTTCTTGACGTGCTTGATGAAGTGTGGGTTCCAAACAGGTGCTGCATACTCCAGTATGGGCCTGACGTACACGGTGTACAGTGTCTTGAACGATTCCTTGCTAAGGTATCGGAACGTTGTTCTCAGGTTTGCCAGGCGCCCATATGCTGCAGCAGTTATCTGTTTGATGTGTGCTTCCGGAGACATGCAAGGTGTTATACTCACCCCAAGATCTTTCTCCTTGAGCGAGGTTTGTGTGTGCGTGTGTGTGTGTGTGTATGTTCCGATTTGGAAGCACAGAAGTGGTTCTTTGCTTGTGATGTCCTTTCTTAGATAATTTACATAATAATGACTAACAATAATCAAATCAATAAAAAATTATTATTATTACATTAATACTATTAATTAATATTATAAATAATGTTTTTATTATTTATATATTATAATAATAATAATAATAATAATAATAATAATAATAATAATAATAATAATAATAATAATAATTATTATTATTATTATTATTATTATTATTATTATTATTATTATTGTTGTTCACGTATCATTTGTATCTGAACTTCCACGATATACTTATTTGCTGCTAAGTAAACAGTGGCAACATGTGTATGGTGACCTGACCATACAACTCACATTGCCCGCAAATAGAATCCACGTCCTTGTGTGTATGTGCGGGTATGTGTACGTGTGGGTTTGTTTGTGCCTCTACAGTGTGTTCATTTGTGCGGTAGTTTGCAAGCCTAGTGTGTTCTTTTGTCTGCAGTGTGTTCATGTGTCTGCAGTGTGTTCATATGTGTCTTCACAGTGTTCAGTTGTGTTCTTATTGTATTTATTTGCGACCAGTGTGTTCATATGTGTCTCCCAGTGTGCTTACATGTCACCAGTGTGTTCACATGTCTCCAGTGTGTTCATGTGTCTCTAGAGTGTTCATGTGTGTCCCCTAGCCTGTTCATGTGTGTCTCCTAGTCTGTTCATGTGTTCCTGGCCTGTTCTTGTGTGTCCCCTAGCCTGTTCTTGTGACTAGGAAACATGAAACTTCAAAGTTTGCAACTCATACTTTTATCAGTCTGTTGTTGGTATTTGCTTTAATTAACGCAGTTCCACTGGTGGTGGTCAGATTAATTCACGGTATACTGCGAGAGCCTTGTACATGATGTCTGGCGGCGCCGGCTGATCTTCACACCACCACCTCCCTGTTACACCAAATATCCAGCAGCCTTAGCATCGCAGCCGAAAGGATTTTGAGCTCCACTGACCAAGGCTGAGCGAAACATCAACGTCAGATTGCTTAGTCAGGTTTACTTAGTAGCAAATAGGGAACTAAGTGTTAAGTCATCTGCTGTGGTTTGGTTTCCTGGTATTTGATATTATTATTATTATTATTATTATTATTATTATTATTATTATTATTATTATTATTATTATTATTATTATTATTATTATTATTATTATTATTATGAGGGGAAGCAAATAGCTAATGGGAAATGATAGGCAAATAGGTTCAAGTGAAGGAAGATGGAGGATGGATCCACTTTTTTGGATCAAAAGCCCATCACAGACACCAATGACAAGCACTTTAAGGACGAGAAACTGGGATTTAACATCAGTTGAGGAAAGATAACTCCAACTAGCCTTAAAAATTAGTTATTATTTATTTGTCAGGGGAAAATAAACTGACGTGGGGCTTAATGATTTAATGACCCGTTCATTAGCATCAATAAAGCATTTAAAAACATTGTCAGGTGCTTAAATAGTTGTGACCTTGAGCACATGGCTCTGTTCACTGCTGATTCGAGATGCGTGAAAAACAGGTCACTGCTTTGTTCCTTGCTGTGCATGTGTTGGTTCACTAGGGCACATCACTGGCTACTCACACCTCGCAGTTTGCACACTCCTGACTATCAGCTCTGTGCACGTCATCATGTTATATACAATACCTCTCTGGAGTCCTCACCGTCCGACTTCTTAAGTTTGTTCGGCTGTTCACCTCTCACTATCTGCATCTCTGTATGTCGCGCCTTTGTCTTCTCTTCCGTGCGTCATGTGCAGGTGTTATGTAAGGCGCTAAGCACTCGACCATACGATTCTAGACTCTGTCAGACACAATGACGCCATCACTCTTGAAAGGAGTATCACTCATGTAGCCTTTCTTGCTCAGCTAATCAGCACTCAACCATAAGCGCCAAACTCTTAAGTTAGGTTACATTCAGTTAACGCAATATATGCAGTACTGGAGACGATCCTTTTCTGGCAATCCTGGCAGCCTTGAAACCTTGCCTTATAGGCTGGTTGAAATCAAACCTTGAAGATTAAGAATTGTGGAACTTCAAGGAAAAAATTTATCAGCTTAACATTCAACGTGAAGAAAAGAAGAAACTACTTCAGAAAAAAAGTTTTACATATTTCGAGAAAATTCTAAATAAATAAGAAGGAGGATGCGTACATACCACACTTGGGAGACGTCCACTGTGAATGATATTAGGACGCCAAGTAGCACGTTCAGTTGTAGTGCATCTTCCACATTCACTTGCTAAAGAATTAAACATTCACCTGCTGTACGCTATGATCTATTATCTATTATATAAAGTAGTAAATGGGTTGAAAGCTGGAAATATAGCAGTGGTAGATGGAATAAGATTGAAATGATAAAATATGAGTCTAAAACACTTGTTTATAAAGCAACTAGGGACAAGAGAGTATAGAAATTACAGGATAATATAATAGGAATTCCAGGTAATGTTATGAGCCGAACTATGAGTGGCATGGGGAAAATAAATTCAGAAAAGGACGTTTGAATCAACTAAAAATAGGACATTAGCCAGCAATATTTGCATAGAAGAGAATGTCATGATGCCTTGGCTGCAACAATTCACAATAAATTCACCCACAAATCTGAGATGAAACATTAGATAACTTTTACTCCAGAGTGTAAGTAATGAACAAAAGTTTAGTCACTAGTGATGAGGATGATGAATGGGTTAGCCCGGTGGCCTGGTGGCTAAAGCTCCCGCTTCACACACGGAGGGCCCGGGTTCGATTCCCGGCAGGTGGAAACATTTCGACACGTTTCCTTACACCTGCAGCAAATAGGTACCTGGGTGCTAGTGGACTGGTGTGGGTCGCATCCTGGGGGACAAGATTAAGGACCACAATGGAAATAAGTTAGACAGTCCTCGATGACGCACTGACTTTCTTGGGTTATCCTGGGTGGCTAACCCTCCGGGGTTAAAAACCCGAACGAAATCTTATCTTATCTCTTAGCAGGATGACCCTCGTGACAAGGATGATGGACCTGTGACAAGGATGATGAGCCTGAGACGACTGTGTTGAACGGGTGATGGACTGGTGGTGATTGTGGTGGACTGGTGGTGATTTTGATGGCCTGGTGGTGATGGTGATGGACTGATAGTGAACGACTGACAATTGTGATGAACCTGTGACGGTTGTGATGAACCTATGATGGTTGTGATGAACCTGTGACGGTTGTGATGACCCTGTGACGGTTGTGATGAACTTATGATGGTTGTGATGAACCTGTGACGATTGTTATGAATGACTGACGATTGTGATGAACGACTGCCTGGAGTCTACATGGAGGGTATTCCGGGGCTCCACGACCAGGCTTCGCGGTGAATCAGGGCCTGATCAACCAGGCTGTTACTGCTTGCCGCACGTAGTCCAACTGGCTTGTTGTGAACCTGCGATGACTGTGACGAAGCTGTGACAATTATGATGAACGAGTGGTGGTGAGTGATGAATGGTTTGAAAAACCGACAAGTTGAAGATTGACACACTTATGCAGCATATGGGAATCTTTATTCAGGAAACGTTTCGCCACACAGTGTGGCGAAACGTTTCCTGAATAAAGATTCCCATATTCTGCATAAGTGTCTCAATCTTCAACTTGTCGGGTTTTCAAACCATTCATCACAACTGTCAGACACTGCAGCATCATGGGATCTTGTTACAAAGAATTCTTCAACACTTGTTCAACCTTTGGACGAAGACATACTTCGACTAGTGGATGGTACCACTATGACCCCGCCTCCTACTGCTTCACCTCACCTCACTACAGTATATAAGCCACGTCTACGGCCCTATGCTGTACATTCTACAAGATTGATGGACTGAACACATCGACTCCAGGTTGATGGACTGATTACCTCATACTACTCCTCTCCTTACGCCTTCCTCTTTGTATTGGACTGATGAAGCCACTGTGTGGCGAAACGTTTCCTGAATAAAGATTCCCATATGCTGCATAAGTGCATCGAGTGATGGTGAGGGTGATGGACTGGTGGCGAGGGTGATGGACTGGTGGTGATGGTGATGGACTGGTGGTGAGGGTGATGGACTGGTGGTGAGGGTGATGGACTGGTGGTGAGGGTGATGGACTGGTGGTGATGGTGATGGACTGGTGGTGAGGGTGATGGACTGGTGGTGAGGGTGATGGACTGGTGGTGAGGGTGATGGACTGGTGGTGAGGGTGATGAACTGGTGGTGATGGTGATGGACTGGTGGTGAGGGTGATGGACTGGTGGTTAGGGTGATAGACTGGGGGTGAGGGTGATGGACTGGTGGTGACGGTGATGAACTGGTGGTGATAGACTGGGGTGAGGATGATGGACTGGTAGGGATCAACTGGTGGTGATGGTGAAGGTCTTAAAGTTCTTGAAGGTCTTAAAGTTCTTGAAGGTCTTGATGTTCTTGAAAGTCTTGAAGTTCTTGAAGGTCTTGATGTTCTTGAAGGTCTTGATGTTCTTGAAGGTCTTGATGTTCTTGAAGGTCTTGAAGTTCTTGAAGGTCTTGAATGTCTTGATGTTCTTGAAAGTCTTGAAGTTCTTGAAGGTCTTGATGTTCTTGAAGGTCTTAAAGTTCTTGAAGGTCTTGATGTTCTTGAAAGTCTTGAAGTTCTTGAAGGTCTTGATGTTCTTGAGGGTCTTGATGTTCTTGAAGGTCTTGATGTTCTTGAAGGTCTTGATGTTCTTGAAGGTCTTGATGTTCTTGAAGGTCTTAAAGTTCTTGAAGGTCTTGATGTTCTTGAAAGTCTTGAAGTTCTTGAAGGTCTTGATGTTCTTGAATGTCTTGATGTTCTTGAAGGTCTTGATGTTCTTGAAGGTCTTGAATGTCTTGATGTTCTTGAGGGTCTTGATGTTCTTGAAGGTCTTGATGTTCTTGAAGGTCTTGAATGTCTTGATGTTCTTGAGGGTCTTGATGTTCTTGAAGGTCTTGATGTTCTTGAAGGTCTTGAAGTTCTTGAAGGTCTTGATGTTTTTGAAGGTCTTGAAGTTCTTGAAGGTCTTGATGTTCTTGAAGGTCTTGATCTTGAAGTTCTTGAAGTTCTTGAAGGTCTTGATGTTCTTGAAGGTCTTGATGTTTTTGAAGGTCTTGAAGTTCTTGAAGGTCTTGATGTTCTTGAAGGTCTTGATGTTCTTGAAGGTCTTGATGTTTTTGAAGGTCTTGATGTTCTTGAAGGTCTTGATGTTCTTGAAGGTCTTGATGTTCTTGAAGGTTTTGATGTTCTTGAAGGTCTTGATGTTCTTGAAGGTCTTGATGTTTTTGAAGGTCTTGATGTTCTTGAAGGTCTTGATGTTCTTGAAGGTCTTGATGTTCTTGAAGGTTTTGATGTTCTTGAAGGTCTTGAAGTTCTTGAAGGTCTTGATGTTTTTGAAGGTCTTGATGTTCTTGAAGGTCTTGATGTTTTTGAAGGTCTTGAAGTTCTTGAAGGTCTTGATGTTCTTGAAGGTCTTGATGTTCTTGAAGGTTTTGATGTTCTTGAAGGTCTTGATGTTCTTGAAGGTCTTGATGTTCTTGAAGGTCTTGATGTTCTTGAAGGTCTTGATGTTCTTGAAGGTTTTGATGTTCTTGAAGGTCTTGATGTTCTTGAAGGTCTTGATGTTTTTGAAGGTCTTGAAGTTCTTGAAGGTCTTGATGTTCTTGAAGGTTTTGATGTTCTTGAAGGTTTTGATGTTTTTGAAGGTCTTGAAGTTCTTGAAGGTCTTGATGTTTTTGAAGGTCTTGATGTTCTTGAAGGTCTTGATGTTTTTGAAGGTCTTGAAGTTCTTGAAGGTCTTGATGTTCTTGAAGGTCTTGATGTTCTTGAAGGTTTTGATGTTCTTGAAGGTCTTGATGTTCTTGAAGGTCTTGATGTTCTTGAAGGTCTTGATGTTCTTGAAGGTCTTGATGTTCTTGAAGGTTTTGATGTTCTTGAAGGTCTTGATGTTCTTGAAGGTCTTGATGTTTTTGAAGGTCTTGAAGTTCTTGAAGGTCTTGATGTTCTTGAAGGTTTTGATGTTCTTGAAGGTTTTGATGTTTTTGAAGGTCTTGAAGTTCTTGAAGGTCTTGAAGTTCTTGAAGGTCTTGATGTTCTTGAAGGTCTTGATGTTCTTGAAGGTTTTGATGTTCTTGAAGGTCTTGATGTTCTTGAAGGTCTTGATGTTCTTGAAGGTCTTGATGTTCTTGAAGGTCTTGATGTTCTTGAAGGTTTTGATGTTCTTGAAGGTCTTGATGTTCTTGAAGGTCTTGATGTTTTTGAAGGTCTTGAAGTTCTTGAAGGTCTTGATGTTCTTGAAGGTCTTGATGTTCTTGAAGGTTTTGATGTTCTTGAAGGTCTTGAAGTTCTTGAAGGTCTTAAAGTTCTTGAAGGTCTTGATGTCCTGAAAAGAAGATCATTAAGTTATTCATGTCTCACTCAGGTTCATGGCTTCAGGTGTTCATCTTTGTCTCCTCGGATATTCACAATTCAACACTTCCCCGAGGTCAGTAGTTCCACCCCAGACAACAACACAAGGACATTACAACACCACAAGACCAGACAACAACACAAGGCCATGACAACAACACAAGACAGACAACAACACAAGGCCAAGACAACAACACAAGGCCATGACAACAACACAAGGCCATGACAACATGTTATGTTGGTATGTCTTATTTCTTGGATGGTAAGGTTCTCACTACATGTTCTAGTGTGGGGTAGCTTTTACTTAATGGCCTTATTTGTCTAGGGGTAATACTTACATCATGGCTGATCATCTTGAGTGTCTCTGATACCCTTTCACCAGCCCTCTTCACAGGTTATGTAAACTACTACTATAAAAATATAACTGTATTCTCAATAGATATGTACAGAATATACAATCACAGCCTCCATTTTCAAAACAAAATCTACACACTCCATGCCTGTGCTCCACATGGTGTGTTGCAACAACTCTTGTCCTTCACTCTTCCTGACATAACTCTGGGCTAACCAGTGTTTTGACACACTTTAGTCACCCTGGGTATGGTGGCCAAAACTTAAATTATAAAAACTCACCCCTGGAGCACACATGATACCCCAAAAGATAGGAGAAGGACCCAGAGATCCTGCCAGGTTGAAGATCAGCCACAGAGAGAGAGAGTCAGTGAGAGGGAGAGAGAGAGAGAAGCCTACCTAAGCTCCTCCCACCAAAACAAAAGACTGTTGCCAAGCACAATTCTCCAGTTACCACAATTCTACCACCTCTTAATTTTACTTTTACAAAAAGAAATACAACTTTATAAACTACTTATTTAAATTGTGTGTTTATGTGTCTATAGTATAACCTATTATATTGAGAAAAATAGGTTTGACCCAGCTGCCTCTCAGTCATAAGGTTGATCAGTCTTTCTGACATTTAGAGCAAAGTCCCCATCAATTCAATATAATTAGGTATTATTATAGTAACTGTTACTTATAAATACATGTTGGGTCCTATAGCCCCATAACACCCCCACCTCCAGACGAAGTCTCACAAAAGCTAGCCGTGTCCCTCAGGATACGGCTAGTAAAAAGTATATTGCTTAAGTCTGAAGGCGGTAAACAAGACTACTAGAAATGCTACATATTTCCTAGCACCATAACTACTCTTCACTTTACTGTTATTTACAACAGATTGCAGAATTTTTTAGAAAAGCATTTTAACCATACCCATATACTCAAGGGTGTAACTATTTACAATTTTAATGACTTTTAAACAATACACATTACAATGCAAAATTTTGCACACAATGCCCACTGTGAAAGCCCGCACCAACAGGCCTGTGCCTCTGCTACGGTAATCCAGCAAGCAACTGATACTCCAGGGTGGCATCTTCCTGATCAGGAGACGAGAGTAGAGCCAAACCCAGAGCAGTCAGGTGTACACCAGGCAGGAAACTTCACAAAACATGTCAAGGTGTCTCTCACTTGGTGGCCGAACCAAACAGTGAGACTTCCAGTCAACACTCACGATCCTTAACATGGTCAGGCACTCAAGCCCATCTTCCGAGGTCCCACTCCACACAGATCCTCCAAACTTATGAAGAGGAGGCTGACATAGAATATGGAGGGGTCCAGGGGACCACAAAGGCAAACCGTCGGGCCGTTTTGTATATAGAGCACACCAAGACACAACCTCACATACCTTCCTGAACGTCTCATGTTACCGAAGGTTGTCAACCACTGCCTCAACTCACATTTAAGTACACCCTGACCCTCGTCACACTTTTGGCTCTGACTCGACTCCTTCACAGTCAGATGGCTGGTAGAGAGTACTCAGGCTCGCTGAGAGTTCACCACTGCAAAAACAACAAGGTCAGCACAAGACAAACACTATGTACAAAGTACGCACCATGCATCTACATGAAACATCTAGAGAGAGCATCAGCAACCACATTCTCTGAGCCTTTTATATATTTGACTTCCAAATTAAAAGGCTGTAGGAACCAAGCCCATTCTAAGAGTCTGATTTTAGTCACCATACACAGGAACAGGATGAAGAGATCCTGAGACATGTACAAATGCTGAATAGCAGCCCCAAAATGAAAATTTTCTTTCCTGTGGTAAAATGTTGACATTTAAACTTAGAAGGTTGTTCATAGACAGTAACAGTTCTGCAACCTCTCGCAGTGCAACAGCAAACACCAAAGACATCTCTTTGCACCCAGGTTGGATACATCAAGTTTACACAAACACCATCACGTTCCATCTCACACACAAATTTTAAACACACAATGAACACAATTTGCATTACACACATTAAAATGGTGCTTGAACACAGACCATGGAAATCACATCTTCCATGTTTTAGCTTATTTAAAATGTTTGCATCTTTTAGTGCATAAGTATCAATCTTTCTAATTCTGTAAACCTTAGTTGTTAAACGTACTCTGTGGTAGTCAGTGTTTATGCCCAGGGTGCCATCTAATTTGGGAACCATGAAGCATGGGAATGCCCACTGACTCTCACTAAGCACTACAAACTGGTGTTGGAAGAATTTCACTTCTTCCTCCTTCTCCAATTTTTCATACAGATTTTTCCCACACAAAAATTGTTGAATTGGCTCAGCTTCCTTAACAATTTCCTCATGGAGTTTCAACTTTTCCCCATTACTGACATCCCAAACTTTTATAAAGTTCCAAGGTGGCTGAGCCAACTCTCCAACATTTTTCTCATTAAAACCAAGCATGCATTTCCCAAAATCTTTTACACACATGTTATTTCTTAAATACACTTTTGGTATTTCATACAGATTATTGTTTTGCAGCCCTTTACATTCCATAAAAACATTGGTCTCTCTGAATTTTTGACATAACTTCAAACCCTTTAACCGGTTATTGTGTACACTATACTCATTCTTTTCTTGCTTGGGGGTGTGGGTTTTATATCTAACCCCTGGGAACTTCCCCCACAACATGTTCAGCTCACAGCAACTTGCCATACAGATTTTCACATGAATTGGCTCCAGTATCAGCACTTCCTCTCCAGCCTCCAGAGTATCATGGTCCATATATGGTCCCACATCATCATCCTGGTCTGGTTGATGGGCACGTTCACTGGTACCATCCACCTCATACGAGCCAAACAGTATCTGAAACTGAGAAAAAGCTCCGAGGGGGGAGCATCACCATCATCCCCAAGCCAATAGCTCAGAGATTCCAGAGTGCTTCCCCACTCAGCAAATACAAAGAAAGGGATCATCTCATCCCAGTTGTTAGTATTGTCTATACCATAGGCTTGCATCATTGTCTTGAGGGTTTGATGTAATTTCTCTATTTCCCCTTTAGATGGAGAGTGTTACACAGTTGAACACTGAGGCTCTACTTTTGGTCCCTTCAAAACATTTCTAAAAGACTTAGAGGTAAAGTTAGATCCTTGATCTGTTTGTGCTGCTTGAAGAAAACCAACATGACAAAAGAACTTCATCAAAACCCTTAAGACTACATGAGCAGTTATCTTATGCAGAGGGACTGCTTCCAGGTACCTGGTAGTGGAGCAAATTATTGTTAGTAAATAATTATTTCCCATTCTGGTCCTTGGGAGTGGGCCAACGACATCCACTACCAGCTTGCTGAAGGGTTCACCTGGTGCTGAAATCGGCTGAAGGGGAACAGGTTTAATACTTCGACTAGGTTTCCCTATAATTTGAAAGGCATGATAGGTCTCAATATGCTCTCTGACAGTCTCCCACAGCTGAGACCAGAAGAAATGCCTGGAAACCTTGGACATCACCACCTGGGGACAAAGCCCTTGTTCTCCTTCCATCGATACTGCAAACAGAGGTGAATTCTTTATAAGAGTTTCCTCCCTGAAATGAAAACACTTATTTAACTGTAAAATCTCTTCCTCAGCAACAGCGACATTTTCCTGCACAGAAATTAATTGCACCCTAGCAGGTGCAGCCTCTCTCACACTATTTAACTGATCCATTCTCCAATCATGCTCAGCTCTGGCTGGAACATCCTTTTCTTCAGTTGACTGCAGTTCAACATCAGAAAGCAGAGTTACCAAACTTAAGCCCTCACCATCCTCATGAGAAATATCATGAAGACTGTTGGTAGCATGATCATGAGCCATACTTCTCATGGTGGAACCATCAGGGAGAAGGTCTGGCAGGGTTTTCCTAGCCATTTCCTCCCAACATTTCGGACTTGGTTTCCCCCAAACTAGTTGTTCCTCACTGTCTAACAGGCCCATAACATTATTCCCTAATAAGAGGTCGACCCCTTCGAAGGGAATTTCATCGGAGATACCTACAGGGAGATAGCCAACTTGGTATGCAGATTCTACCCATAATTTGTGTACAGGTGTCCTTATGGTTGAACCCGTAATACCCTTCAACAATATATCTACCCCAGTATAGGTATCCTTAGACACTGGCAGCACTCCAGCACGTAGCAAAGAGTAGGTGCTACATCCATCTCTCAAGGACAGTATGTTCTCAACTCTGCCTACATCCTTTTGCAAACCAACTGCGGACCTACTAGAAAATATACACATCCTGGGGTCTAGATCCAAAGGTTCCTCCTCACCTTGACTTGAAGACCTAATGCAGGCAACTGGATGTATCTCTGCAGTTAGAGTCCTCTGGGGTGGTTCCTCCCTTTCCTGATCTCCCCGCCTTGACCAGCAAAACTTTTGAGTGTGTCCAGTTTTGTTACAGTAATAACAGATAAAACTCTTAAAGGTATTTTTACCATTTGGTGTAGGACTGGTACTGTTTACTCGAGGACCTGAAACATTATCTGATTGTCTAGGTAAACTTTGAACTCCAGCTGACTTACCTTTTCCTTCTATTTTATAGGGCACCTCAGCCTTCATTTGTTCCTGAAAATTCTTGTCCCACTTACCTTTATGACCATAGGACTTGGAATAAGGTTTAGAACGAGTGGGGAAATTTTCAGAAGCAGCATGACTGTTTTTACTTACCAATTCCCTGCGAGCCAAGAATCGGTCACCTAGATCCAGTGCTTCTGAAAGATTTTCTGGGTTTTTGTCCTCCAAATATTCTCTGAGGTCAACAGGGATTGTATTGTACAATTCCTCATGAACCATCAGATCTACTAATTTGTTATAGTCTTTATTAACTCCTTTGGAACAAACCCATTTCTTAAAAAGGAACAGTTTCTCATTCCCAAACTCAGTTAAGGTCTGCCCATCCTGAAATTTTTGATTCCTGAACTTTTGTCTATATTTCTCAGGTATCATTTGGTATGCAAGCAATACTTCCTCTTTAATCTTATCATAATCAGAAAAATCTTGCCCCTCCAGAGTCTCTACTCTCTGGAATCCTTTACCCACAAGTTGTGTGCGAACTAGGGTAGCCCACTTCTGTTTGGGCCATCCTTGCTCCAAAGCAGTCTTCTCAAAAAAAGAAAAATATCTATCTGGGTCACTCTCTGTAAACTTAGGGACAAAATTTGCAGCTTTAGTTATGTTAAAGTACTGCTCAGGCTCTTGTTCTGAACCTCCTAACCTCTGACGCTCTTCCTCCTTAGCTTTCATTAATTTCATTTCAGCCTCTAGTACAGCTAATTTCAGTCTCATTCTCTCCATTTCCATATCACCTGGAGTAGGTGATCCCTCATGTTCACTGTTAACAGGCATGTTTACTGATGAATTATTACCTTCTTCCCTGAAGCCTAAGAAATCTGAAGACTCATCTTCTGACATAGTTTTATCTTTAAACACTTGCTTCCCTCTTACAGTATCAGTGGACAAAGTTTTCCCACAGGCACATAAAATAACACAAATTGAATGTAAACTATGCACATAGCACTTACCATAACCACAACAAAAATGTGTTACTCCCTTTCCCCCACCTTAGGAGAAAAACAACCTGTAAACTAATATATGAAAACAACACTTCCACTGACACCACCTTGGTAAATCTTCTACCAGAAACATGCAACTGTTATTACCCCATACCAGCACATATAGTTCAAAGAATGTTTTGAGTTATTTTAGCAGTCAAATAACTCTCCCGGTCAAGCTCCCATGTTATGTTGGTATGTCTTATTTCTTGGATGGTAAGGTTCTCACTACATGTTCTAGTGTGGGGTAGCTTTTACTTAATGGCCTTATTTGTCTAGGGGTAATACTTACATCATGGCTGATCATCTTGAGTGTCTCTGATACCCTTTCACCAGCCCTCTTCACAGGTTATGTAAACTACTACTATAAAAATATAACTGTATTCTCAATAGATATGTACAGAATATACAATCACAGCCTCCATTTTCAAAACAAAATCTACATACTCCATCCTGTGCTCCACATGGTGTGTTGCAACAACTCTTGTCCTTCACTCTTCCTGACATAACTCTGGGCTAACCAGTGTTTTGACACACTTTAGTCACCCTGGGTATGGTGGCCAAAACTTAAATTATAAAAACTCACCCCTGGAGCACACATGATGCCCCAAAAGATAGGAGAAGGACCCAGAGATCCTGCCAGGTTGAAGGTCAGCCACAGAGAGAGAGAGTCAGTGAGAGGGAGAGAGAGAGAGAAGCCTACCTAAGCTCCTCCCACCAAAACAAAAGACTGTTGCCAAGCACAATTCTCCAGTTACCACAATTCTACCACCTCTTAATTTTACTTTTACAAAAAGAAATACAACTTTATAAACTACTTATTTAAATTGTGTGTTTATGTGTCTATAGTATAACCTATTATATTGAGAAAAATAGGTTTGACCCAGCTGCCTCTCAGTCATAAGGTTGATCAGTCTTTCTGACATTTAGAGCAAAGTCCCCATCAATTCAATATAATTAGGTATTATTATAGTAACTGTTACTTATAAATACATGTTGGGTCCTATAGCCCCATAACAATGTTCTTGAAGGTCTTGATGTTCTTGAAGGTTTTGATGTTCTTGAAGGTCTTGATGTTCTTGAAGGTTTTGATGTTCTTGAAGGTCTTGATGTTCTTGAAGGTCTTGATGTTCTTGAAGGTATTGATGTTCTTGAAGGTCTTGATGTTCTTGAAGGTTTTGATGTTCTTGAAGGTCTTGATGTTCTTGAAGGTCTTGATGTTTTTGAAGGTCTTGAAGTTCTTGAAGGTCTTGATGTTCTTGAAGGTTTTGATGTTCTTGAAGGTTTTGATGTTTTTGAAGGTCTTGAAGTTCTTGAAGGTCTTGAAGTTCTTGAAGGTCTTGAAGTTCTTGAAGGTCTTGATGTTCTTGAAGGTTTTGATGTTCTTGAAGGTCTTGATGTTCTTGAAGGTCTTGATGTTCTTGAAGGTCTTGATGTTCTTGAAGGTCTTGATGTTCTTGAAGGTTTTGATGTTCTTGAAGGTCTTGATGTTCTTGAAGGTCTTGATGTTTTTGAAGGTCTTGAAGTTCTTGAAGGTCTTGATGTTCTTGAAGGTTTTGATGTTCTTGAAGGTTTTGATGTTTTTGAAGGTCTTGAAGTTCTTGAAGGTCTTAAAGTTCTTGAAGGTCTTGATGTCCTGAAAAGAAGATCATTAAGTTATTCATGTCTTACTCAGGTTCATGGCTTCAGGTGTTCATTTTTGTCTCCTCGGATATTCATAATTCAACACTTCCCCGAGGTCAGTAGTGCCACCCCAGACAACAACACAAGGACATTACAACAACACAAGACCAGACAACAACACAAGGACATGACAACAACACAAGACAGACAACAACACAAGGCCAAGACAACAACACAAGGCCATGACAACAACACAAGGCCATGACAACAACACAAGACCAGACAACAACACAAGGACATGACAACAACACAAGGCCATGACAACAACACAAGACCAGACAAAAACACAAGGACATGACAGCAACACAAGGACATGACAACAACACAAGACCAGACAACAACACAAGGACATGACAAAAACACAAGGCCATGACAACAACACAAGACCAGACAACAACACAAGGCCATGACAACAACACAAGGACATGACAACAACACAAGGCCATGACAACAACACAAGACCAAACAACAACACAAGGACATGACAAAAACACAAGGCCATGACAACAACACAAGACCAGACAACAACACTAGGCCATGACAACAACACAAGGACATGACAACAACACAAGACCAGACAAAAACACAAGGACATGACAGCAACACAAGTGTCAGCATAGTTGCTGATCCCCTTATATGTGTTGTATAGCGTATCATAGTACCATCCATGTGTTTATATAGAAGATCCCTTAGGCCTGTGACTGTATGACGTCACGGGATGCAGCGAGCGAGTGAGACGAGCTTCCTCGGCCTCAGTCGAAGCATAGGCATAGTAGAAGGCAGGACACGGCAGGCTGGGCTCCATCTCCTATTACCCCAGTCTGACAATATATAGTGTTTGGGGGAATCCGAGCGCCCCAGTCTACTCGTCCAATCGTGACAGTAGGTAATAATGAGTACACCATCCCAGTTCAAAATTCCTATGAAGCCTTAGCCAGCCTTGAGAATGATAACCTCGCTGTTGATGCTGCTTCACACGTCTCTGACGTAGAGGAATTTGGGGATGAAGTAGAAAATGCCTTCTCCAATGACAACCCACCTTTCTGTTTGCACATAACTCCAAACGAAACGATAGGTCCTTTGGTACAAGCTTCTATCCATAATGCGCCCGTTCATGTGTTCAAGGACTTTGGTGCCCAAGTTAATATCATCAGGTCTAGCTTGTTTAAAGAGAAGCAGTTACGTAGTGTTCTCCTCGTTGAACCAACTACTGTAACCTCCCTTAGTGGAGTAGCTGGTTCCCTTCTGTGAGTCCGAGGGCAGACTTCGCTCACCTTTACTATCCAAGGTAGAGAGACTTTGCTGCTGCTTTTCTTGTTGTAGACCAGATTACTTTCCCTGGTGACCTTCTACTGGGATTTGCTTCCATGCGAGACTTACGCATTGTGCTCGACCCTTACCGATGGCATGCCCAAACTGACGACTTGATCGTTCCATTTTGGGGTTACCAGCTTGGATCAGAAATCTGCCATACTGCCCCAGAGTACGATGTACGGATTAAGTCCTTACAAGCCAATGCATTTTCCAGTAGCGTACCCAAGCGGTCAGGCACTAGTAACTCTGTCACTCCCATCTGTGTTCCACCTACACCTTCAGATATGCAAGATAGTGTATTGCCTCAAGTGTCCGAGGATGCTCAGACTGCTTTGAGTGCTCAGCCTATCCCTGCAATGTCTGCTAGTCCAAGTAGTAGTTTCTCCACAAGGGACGCTTTGTCGGAAAACGATTACTTGAAACTAGTAATGTTGATGTCACATGCCGTCTGCAGAAAGACGTCTCTGTTGCAGCTAGTGCTCTCACTAGAGTGTCTGTTGTTGTTCCTAATGTTCCAGATGGTGATAACATCCTAGTTGACAGTGATTCCTGCAAGGTCAAGGGTTTAGTTGTTGAACCTTCCTTACATGTTGTAAGAGAGAGTAAGATCCATTTGTTCCTTGCTAACACTTCAGGTCACAGTGTTCGTCTCAGAGCAAATACCAATCTCATTGACCTAGTTCACTATCCTTACCCTGTTCAAGTACAGGATGACGTGCCACCTGGCCAGTGGGTCAGTGCTATTTCAACAGGGGAGACATCATCCACTCCACTGGATCAATCCATTCCACCAGTTGAGGAGAAAGACTTAGCTCCCACTGACTTCTCAGACGAAGTCAAGCGTTTGTTGACTTTGTTGAACAAACGTCGTAAAGCCATTGCCTTACCAGGTGAGAAGATGGGTATAACGAACTTATTGTCCCATCGTATTCCACTTGAACCTGGTACTAGACCTATCTATATACCTGCGTACAGAATGCCTCATTCCCAAGTTGCTGTCGCAGAGGAATTGATCAATCAAATGCTCGATGATGGAGTTATTGCACATAGCAATTCACCCTGGAATGCCCCCTTAATCCTAGTGCCTAAGAAGGACGGTACTTGGCTCCCGGTGATTGACTTTAGGAAGTTAAATGCGAAAACTATTCCAGATCGCTTCCCACTTCCTGTACTAGGTGATCTTTTATGCAATATCGGAGATAAAGTCTTCTCAACACTGGACTTGTTACAAGGGTTTTGGCAAGTCCCTCTTCACGAGGACAGCCAAGAGTTAACTGCATTCTCTACTCCCACAGGTCATTATCACTTCCTTCGAATGGCTTTTGGATTACGATCTTCTCCTATCACGTTCTCTAGACTCATGACCAATATCTTTAGAGGTCTTATAGGTAAAGCACTTATGGTGTACTTAGATGATGTAATCGTCATGTCAGAAGATGTGGATACACACCTGAAAAGACTTGATATAGTACTTGGAAAGCTTGAAGAAGCTAATTTGAAGATCAAACTGTCTAAATGTCAATTTTTCAGATCAGAAATTAAGTTTCTTGGTCACGTAGTCACTCCTAGAGGGGTTACAACTGGTCAAAGTAAAGTAACGGCAGTACTAAATTTTCCATCCCCCAAAACTGCTGATGCTGTAAGATCCTTTGTGGGTCTAGCAGGTTTCTACAGATCTTTCATTGCTAATTTTTCTTCAATAGCAGCTCCTCTAACTGAATTGCTTAAGAAAGATGCTCCTTTCGTTTGGACCTTCCGTCAAGAAAGAGCATTCCGGACACTAAAAGAAAAGCTAACGTCTGCTCCCATTTTGAAATTCCCTGATTTTTCTAAGCCCTTCTATCTCACAACTGATGCTAGTTCAATTGGCATAGGTGCCGTACTAGCTCAGAAGACTGATGGCAAGTACAACGCAGTTGCATTTGCTAGTAGAGTCCTTACGAAGGCTGAACGCAATTATATAGTAATGGAGCAAGAAGCTTTAGCAATAGTATGGTCTTTGAAGCACTTCCGAGACATTATTTACCAGTACCCTGTTCATGTCTTGACAGACCATGCACCACTGATACCTTTATTCCAGAACAAACAACCTACTGGAAGGTTAGCCAGATGGACCTTGACTATCCAAGAGTTGAATCCCACTTTTGAACATTTACCTGGCAAGTCAAATGTAGTCGCAGATGCTTTAATGTGACACGCTAGTGCAGTTACTGCAGATCCTCCATTTACTGCAGAGGATGTAAAGAATGCCCAAAGAATAGATCCCATGTGGTCTGGTGTGATTCGATTCCTGCTCCAGGAAGATCTTATTCTGACTGTGAAGCCACAAGCACCCATCAGTGACTTTGTAATGAGCCAAGAATTACTGTATCGAACAGCCGAGTTGGGTACTCCAAGAAGAAGAGTGTACCAGTTAGTAATTCCACAGTCACTAGTGAACATAGCTCTACAGCTAGTTCACGATGCACCAGGTGTTGCACACCCTGGTATGGATCGTTCTGTGAAACAAGGCAGAATGAAATACTTTTGGCCACATATGGCAACTGACATTTCCGAGTATGTTAAGAAATGTAGTGTTTGTATGCAACATAAAGGAAATGTCAATGGTCCTAATCCAATCCAAGTGTACCCAACCACTAGCGAACCGTGGGAAAGAGTTGCCCTTGATTTATTAACCAATTTTAAATGTTCCCACCAAGGCAACAAACATCTGTGTGTTATGGTAGACCATTTCACCAGATATTGTGAGTTAGTTCCTATTGCAGATAAGACTGCCGAGGCAGTAGCTAAAGCGTTTAAAGAACACATTATCTGCAGGCATACCACCCCTAAGTCCTTAGTAACAGATAATGGAGGTGAATTCTGTAATGAGATTCTTGAAAATTTGTGTACTTTGTACAAGATCTCTAAATCCACCATTGTTCCTCATCATCCTGCCAGCAATGGGTTAGCTGAATGAACCAATAAGAAAGTACTTGATGTTTTGAGAGCCACTATCAACCCCAATAGTGAAACTTGGGATGAAGTTATACCAGATGTTCAATGTGCCATAAATTCTGCTTACAATGCTTCCATAGGTGATACTCCACATTATGCATTGTATGGTGTAGACTAGCGTTTATCCTATGAGTTGTTATATTCCACTCCGAAACCCAATTACAACCCTGATGATTTCGTAGCAACTCATACAAGCATGGCTCAGAGTGTTTTTAGAAGAATCCGTGAAACACTTCATAAATCAACAGCAGAATTTACTAGAGTAACTAATAGCAGTGCTAAACCATCAAAAGTTAAAGTAGGTTCAAGAGTAATGCTGACAAATTTCAACAAAACATCCGAAATGCCTAAGCTCGATCAAAAGTTTGTTGGCCCTTATCGAGTTGTAGAACATATCTCTGGTAATAAGTATAAGGTTAGAGAAATTAGTACTGGTAAGTACAAAGAATCGCATTTAGATCATATGAAATTAGTATGCGATGTTGATGATATTGCTACCCAGACTAATGTGACAGATGCTGAAAATCCTCTTGACTCTGTACCCTCTACCTCAAATACTCAGTCAGATATTCAACCTGAATGTCGTTGCTCCTTGCGTACAAGTATCTTTTGTAGATGCTCGTTCAGATCTCCCTCAGTCAAGGCATGTGTTAGCCATTGCAGAGGAATTCAATCCTCCCAGAGATGATAACCATTCTGCATATGTAAACCTCACCCTCGCAGAATTGGGTTTAAATGTAGATAGTTTGTATAACCAGATGTCCGAGGTGAAGGAAATTGTTAACTGTGTGTCTTGTTATTAGCTGATCAGTTTGTCAGAAATTTTCGTGTTCATGTTCCCTCCGTATTCTGAGAATTTGACAGTAATGATCTGAGTGCGCACCAGATGCCTTTGCTGTTAATTTCACCTTGTATATATATATTTATTCTTCCTCAGAATCCGTAGAGTGCATGAATACAGATCGATCGATCAATTCCATCCATATTATACCATGATTTGTTCTTATAGTTTGTAATGCATTACGTAAAACTCATTTTGTTAACATCCATTATGATACCATCCATTAGTTCTAAGTTATATATGAATTTGTTATTGTATAGAATCAGCCCAGAACCACCTGCCTGTTCAGCCTGTAGCATAGTAGTGTATGTCGGGACGACATACGTAACATGACCGAGCTGTCAGCATAGTTGCTGATCCCCTTATATGTGTTGTGTAGCGTATCATAGTACCATCCATGTGTTTATATAGAAGATCCCTTAGGCCTGTGACTGTATGATGTCACGGGATGCAGTGAGCGAGTGAGACGAGCTACCTCGGCCTCAGTCGACGCATAGGCATAGTAGAAGGCAGGACACGACAGGCTGGGCTCCATCTCCCATTACCCCAGTCTGACAATATATAGTGTTACCATCCAACAAGTGTGTCTACCTTCGACCCTCTTATCTCCTTACCGAACCCCATACGACACAAGGACATGACAACAACACAAGACCAGACAACAACACAAGGACATGACAACAACACAAGGCCATGACAACAACACAAGACCAGACAACAACACAAGGACATGACAACAACACAAGGCCATGACAACAACACAAGACCAGACAATAACACAAGGACATGACAGCAACACAAGGACATGACAACAACACAAGACCAGACAACAACACAAGGACATGACAACAACACAAGACCAGACAGCAACACAAGACCAGACAACAACACAAGGACATGACAACAACACAAGAGCAGACAGCAACACAAGACCAGACAACAACACAAGGACATGACAACAACACAAGACCAGACAACAACACAAGGGCCAGACAACAACACAACACAAGGACCAGACAACTAAACAAGGACCTGACAACAACACAACACAAGGAGAAGACAACAACACAACACAAGGAGAAGATAACAACACAAGAACAGGTAAAATAAATAAGTGTCTGGGGCCCAAGACTGTTCAATTGCCTCCCGGCATACATAAGAGGGATTACCAATAGACCCCTGGCTGTCTTCAAGAAGGCACTGAACAGCCATCTAAAGTCGGTACCTGACCAACCGGGCTGTGGTTCGTACGTCAGCTTGTGTGCGGCTAGCAGTAACAACCTGGTTGATCAGACCCTGATCCACCATGTATCATGTGGGAGTTCGATACGTGGATTAGGTAAGAAATACTCACGTAGGCTGTTATTACGTATAATTGCAGTTATGTGGACAGAGCCCTTGCCAGCCGTACCTATCTCACTCGCTCCTCTCGTAATACTGACTGGCCGGCTGCCCAGTACCCAGTGTGAGGGGGCCTTTGATACTGCTGAGGTCAGCACAATATGAATTCAGATAGTGACTCAGGCAGAGACGGTTGGTCGTTGAGTCAACGGTACCCTGGTTACTGGTAACTGGTTACTACTACTGAGAGCTCGGCGATGCTAACGTATGTCGTCCCGACATACAACTAATACAAACTAGAGATGGCAGATATACGGCTTGGGCTGATTCTATACAATGTCAAAGTACACAACAATTAAACATTATATATACATAAGTAGAACATTGAAATGAAAGCTTACGTAACTGAAACTGTAATGCAATACAAGGTATACTATAGTACAACTTAAAACTCAACAAATGAACAACGAACTCAACGTTGAGATTACTAGTGATAAAAAAAAATTTTGATCTTTAAATTGGCTTCTTCAAGCTTACCAAGTACTACATCAAGTCTTTTCAAGTGTGTATCCACGTCTTTAGACATGACGATTACGTCATCTAAGTACACCATAAGTGCATTACCTATGAGACCTCTAAAGATATTAGTCATGAGCCTTGAGAACGTGATAGGGGAAGATCGTAATCCAAATGCCATACGGAGGAAGTGATAATGACCTGTAGGAGTGGAGAATGCAGTTAGCTCTTGGCTGTCCTCGTGAAGAGGGACTTGCCAAAACCCTTGTAACAAATCTAGGGTTGAAAAGACTTTGTTATCTCCGATATTACGTAAAAGATCACCCAGTACAGGGAGTGGAAAGCGATCTGGAATGGTTTTCGCGTTTAACTTCCTAAAGTCAATCACTGGGCGCCAAGTACCATCCTTCTTAGGTACTAGTATCAAGGGTGCATTCCAAGGGGAATTGCTAGGTGCAATAACTCCATCATCAAGCATTTGATTGATCAATTCTTCTGCGACAGCAACTTGTGAATGAGGCATTCTGTACGCAGGTATGTAGATAGGTCTAGTACCAGGTTCAAGTGGAATACGATGGGACAATAAGTTCGTTATACCCATCTTCTCACCTGGTAAAGCAATGGCTTTACGACGTTTGTTCAACAGAGTCAACAAACGCTTGACTTCATCTGGGAAGTCAGTGGGAGCTAAGTCTTTCTCCTCTACTGGTGGAACAGATTGATCCAGTGAAGTGGATGAGGTCTCCCCGGCAGAAATAGCACCGACCCACTGGTCAGGTGACAACTCATCCTCTACCTGAACAGGGTAAGGATAGTGAACAAGGTCAACAAGATTGGTATTTGCTCTAAGGCGAACACTGTGACCAGAAGTGTTGGCCAGGTAGAAATGGATCTTACTATCTCTTACAACATGTAAGGATGGTTCAACAAATAGACCTTTTACTTTGCAGGAATCACTGTCAACTAGGACGTTATCACCATCTGGAACACTAGGAACAACTACAGACACTCTAGTGAGAGCACTAGCCGCAACAGAAACGTCTTTCTGCAGACGGCATGTGACATCAACAAGAGATGGCATTACTAGTTGCAAGTAATTGTTTTCCGACAAGGCGTCCCCTGTGGAGAAACTACTACTCGAACTAGCAGGCATTGCAGGGATAGGTTGTGCACTCAAGGCAATCTGAGCGTCCTCGGACACTTGAGGCATCGGACTATCCTGCAAATCTGAAGGTATAGGTGGAACACTGATGGGAGTGACAGAATTACCAGTGCCTGACCGCTTGGGTATGCTACTGGAGAATGCATTAGCTTGTAAGGACTTAATCCGTACATCATACTCTGCAGCAGTATAACAGATTTCTGATCCAAGCTGGTAACCCCAGAATGGAACGATTAAGTCGTCAATTTGTGCATGCCATCGATAAGGGTCGAGTACAATGCGTAAGTCTCGCATGGAAGCAAATCCCAGTAGAAGGTCACCAGGGAAAGTAATCTGGTCGACAACAAGGAAGGAAACAGTGAAGTCTCTACCTTGGATAGAAAAGGTTAGGGAAGTCCGACCTCGGACACGCAGGTGAGAACCAGATACTCCACTAAGGGAGGACACAGGAGTCGGTTCTACGAGAAGGACATGTCGTAACTTCTTATCCTTAAACAAACTAGACCTAATAATATTGACTTGCGCACCAGAGTCCATGAACAAATGAACGGGCGCATTATAAACAGATGCTTGCACTATAGGGCCTATGGTTGCATTGGAAGTTATGTGCAAACAAAAAGGTGGATTGTCATCAGAAAAGACTTGTTCAACTCCATCCCCAAAATCATCTATGTCAGAGACATGTGAAGCAACATCATCAGCAGGGTTGTCATTCTCGAGACTGCTTAAGGCTTCAAAGGAATTGTGAACGGGGATGGTGTACTCATTATCACCTACTGTCACCATGGGACGGTTTGACTGGGGCGCTCGAATTCCCCCGAATTGGAAGAACGAGCCTGGTTCTGGTTAGTTTGAGAATTGAATGAATGAGCCTGGTTCTGGTTATTTTGAAAACCACGAGATCTGTTTCCTCTACGGGTTCTGCGGTTGGAACGACCACGGAAAGACCTAGAGTACTGAAGGTTATAGAGGGCATTACACTCAGATGTGTCATGTCCATGTATTCTATGATAAGTACAGTAGGGAAGATCTGAGTACTCATCATCAGTACGACGTCTCTTAGGGTAACTATCAGGACAATTAATTGCAATATGGCCACGGAAACCACAGTTGTAACAATTCCGCCGACTATGGTTACTGAATGTACTATGAATACTACGAGGTGTATAACGACTCTGTACACTGGTTCTTGGTGATCTCTGAGATGGTTGACGACCACTATTTGTCTCTGTGGCGCAAACAAGAGGTGGTGCAGACTGAGGCATATGTGTGACATTACTTTTAATACAAGGGAAAGTACCCTGGGGGCACAAGGAACGTACATGATTTAAGGCTGTAAGTGGTTCCATCGTTACAGTTGGAGGATGAGCCTCATAAGCACACACAGAAGCAGGCGGCATTAGTTCTTTAATTGCTCCAAAAGCTGCTATTTTAGCAAGTGATTCTGTAAATGGTTTAGCCTCTTCAGGGAGAAAAGATGATGATTGGACAGCATTGATAAATGATGATAAAAGTTTGTCTAATCTAACAGCAAATGCACTCAACGATTCATTACTCATGGGTGTAGCATTCACTAGTTCCCTAAGAACGACATATGGATCAGCTGTTTTTACTGGGACAAGGAAAGAACGAATCAGTTCCTCATATTGTGACCACTTAGTAAGATTCCTGAAGTCTCGCATATCAAGGAGATCAACAACGTGAACAGCAGCAGGAGATCGATAAAGAGCTTCTTTAGCAAGTCTGATAAGACTTTCCTCTGAAGGAGGACCTTCACCTAGAGCACTAGCACGAGAACGAATGGCTGCAAACCATGCTTCAAGACTATGTACATGGCCATTGAATAAAGGTAACGCATCAAGGGAATCACGAGTATAACTATAATATCTCGGTGTCTGGGTCGGTCTGTCAGTCGGTAAGGAACTGTGAGGACTGATGACAGGACCAGCAGTAGCCTGAGAGGTCTGAGTGTCGACATTCACTAAAGTATCACTTGACGGTATGTGAGACATAATGGCAAAGTAGCACGAGAACAAATAAGGCAAAAATAATGAACAATAAAAATGATATAAAATTCTAGAATTGAAATAAAAGATATGCAACTAATTCTGCAGAAATAATAAAAAAAATGTCTAAGATACACTGCAAGAGGAAGGAAAACTCAATTTAAAGGACTATTGACCAAGAAAAAAAAATTTACATTGAAATATACAAGTAAAAATATTACTGGAGACTGAATTAAATGCAAAATGAGCTGTCTTTACTCTTGCTAATAAAGAAATTAATTAATTAAATTTTAAATCAATGTAAAAAGTATAAAATAAAATTACTAAATTGTTAACTGGGAAATTTTAAGTATTTTCTAAGAATGCATAGACAAAATTAAAATATAATTCATAAAAATATCAATAAAAGAAAATAATTCACTGCTGAACAAGTGCAACAAAATAAAGTGTAGAAATAATCACTGCAGTAATAAAGTGTCACTGGGAAAACTCAGGTTAAATGATAAAATTAAAATATGAAGATCAAAAAAAAATAAACTGATTGAACACTTTAACTCTTAATTGTAAATTAGACAAAACAATTTACTCAAGCAGAGTAAAGAAAACACTTTACGTTAAAAGTAATTGAAATTGCATCAAGAGTGAATTTGTTCAAGAATTATAAAAATATGAATAAAATAAAACAAAGGAACAAAACAGGTAATATAACACTTACAGTGACGGAGCACACTTCATTATAATATATTCTTACAACAAAATCCTGCTGTGACTGATACAACAAAATCTTGCTGTGACTGATACGACAAAAATTTGCTGGCAAAAATAATGGTACACAGTCTGCGAAAAAATTAGAGGAATGAGACACTGCTGGCATACGAAAAAAGAAGACACACATAGAAATAAATGGATAATTTAGTATACTGGGGTGAATATCACTGCATGAAATACAATGATAATTACTGGAGAATACAACGCTGAAAGAATACAATAAAAAAAATGAATCACTTCATGCAGGGTGACTGACTGGTACACTACACAATAATACTTACTAGAGACAGGAGTAACATAAAGAAAAACACAGAATAAAATAATATAAGTGAAAACACTGAAAATATTGTAAAAATAATGAGTTAACGAAAAACTGAAAACACAAGGTTTAGAGTACACAAGCAATTTACTATAAATGTCTCACACACGCAAATGTCTTTAAATGCAAGAAAATGTCTCAAGAAAATTATCACTGGAGTCTGGAGTAGTAGACGGGCGATTACTGGTGATGGGGGCGGGTGTAGGGTGTCCCGCGCGGTGATACTGACGCCTCCTACATTCACTGTTGTCGGAAGAAATGCGCGTTCTCGGGGAACTCACATAATTGGGTTGTCGTTGGCGCCAGCTACAATCTCTTGACCAATTATGTGAGCCAAAACAGTACTAGGACCCGGTACAAGGGTGCAAACAACCACAGGTAGATGAGGTGTCTGGTGGTGGGAGAGAGTGGTGGTGGTGGGGTGGTGTGAGTAGAGGGGGGGGGGTGGGTGTGACTCTGCTGGCGCTCACTGGCGCGGACTCCACTCTCTACCCACGAAGGTGGCTTAAGCCACTCTATGCCACAGGAATGGTGAAAACCACTCTTAGCATCCAACAGGGAGCACAAAGCGATATAAACAATACTTCAGAGGAACTTGGCTTACTTCTTACTGCGTGGCTTACTTCTCTCTCTCAGCTGGGTTAGAAGCTGGGTTGGCTGACTGGCTTACCCCACGAGAATGGCTGACTGGAAGACGTGTAACGATGCACAAAGCACGGAGGAGCAGTTGGATGACAGGAGACAGGCTGGATGATAGGCTGACTGGCGTTCACTTCCACAGTCTGGCTTACTGACTGGCTTAATTGCAAAATCCGGGTCAACCCCTCGGAGATTGAAGCAATTAGCACACGAACTAAGCCAGGAAGCTTGAAACGGCTGCAACAGGCTTGCAGGCTGTAGGTTGTGAGGGGAGTGAGGCTGCTGGCTGGAGGTGGTGCGAGAGGGGTAGTGGCTGGTGGGTGACGATTCACCTTTGACCCTGCCGCTACAACAGCCTTCTAACGCCTTGAATTACCCTTAAAAACGTAAATCCACGCTCCACACCGCTGTCACCATTTATCATGTGGGAGTTCGATACGTGGATTAGGTAAGAAATACTCACGTAGGCTGTTATTACGTATAATTGCAGTTATGTGGACAGAGCCCTTGCCAGCCGTACCTATCTCACTCGCTCCTCTCGTAATACTGACTGGCCGGCTGCCCAGTACCCAGTGTGAGGGGGCCTTTGATACTGCTGAGGTCAGCACAATATGAATTCAGATAGTGACTCAGGCAGAGACGGTTGGTCGTTGAGTCAACGGTACCCTGGTTACTGGTAACTGGTTACTACTACTGAGACATGAGGCCTGGTCTCAGACCGGGCCGCGGGGGCGTTGACTCCCCGAAGCCCTCTCCAGGTAAACTCCAGGTAAATGTTACTACAGGGGAGGACACGCAGAAATCTGCGTCCAGTAATAACATCCTGAAGAGCCGCGACCCCTAGACTACCTGGATGAGAGTCCTCACTCACCCAGTCAACCCACAGCGCAGCCGCCACTAAGTGAAGATTTCGGAATTATATTTCATATTTCATGTATATTATTTATTAATTTGTTCGATTATTTAGCTTTGTAAGTGTATCTGTCAACGTTTTTTGGTGTATGGAAGAGTGTCCATAAGTGAACCTACAAGTTCTATGCATGGAAACAAATTAATTGTTTCCTGTTACCATTTTTTTTCTTGTTATTCGTCTCTGGTTTCTGCATGATACGCGAAGCTTCACAAGCGTACACTCTTATACGCACACACACACACACACACACACACACACACACACACACACACACACACACACACGCACACACAAACAACCAAATAAATGCTGCAGCATACGGGCGCCTGGCAAACCTGAGAATAGCGTTCCGATACCTTAATAAGGAATCGTTCAAGACACTGTACACTGTGTATGTTAGGCCCATACTGGAGTATGCAGCACGAGTCTGGAACCCACACCTGGTCAAGCACGTTAAGAAGTTAGAGAAAGTACAAAGGTTTGCAACAAGGCTAGTCACAGAGCTCAAGGGAATGTCGTACGAGGAAAGAACATAAGAACATAAGAAAGGAGGAACACTGCAGCAGGCCTGTTGGCCCATACTAGGCAGGTCCTTTACAATTCAAAACATTTGCCCAACCCAATTTTCAATGCTACCCAAGAAATAAGCTCTTGTATGAAAGTCCCACTCAAATCCAACCCTTCCCACTCATGTACTTATCCAACCTAAATTTGAAACTACCCGAAGTCCCAGCCTCAACCCAACTAGGTAGACTGTTCCACTCATCAACTACCCTATTTCCAAACCAATACTTTCCTATGTCCTTTCTAAATCTAAACTTATCCAATTTAAATCCATTACTGCGGGTTCTCTCTTGGAGAGATATCCTCAAGACCTTGTTAATATCCCCTTCATTAATACCCATCTTCCACTTACTTCGATCAGGTCTCCCCTCATTCTTCGTCTAACAAGTGAATGTAACTTAAGAGTCTTCAATCTTTCTTCATAAGGAAGATTTCTAATGCTATGTGTTAATTTAGTCATCCTACGCTGAATGTTTTCCAACGAATTTATATCCATTCTGTAATATGGAGACCAGAATTGAGCTGCATAATCTAGGTGAGGCCTTACTAATGATGAATAAAGCTGCAGTATGACCTCTGGACTTCTGTTGCTTACACTTCTCGATATAAATCCCAGTAATCTATTTGCCTTATTACGTACACTCAGGCATTGCTGTCTTGGTTTAAGGTTGCTGCTTACCATAACCCCCAAGTCCTTTTCGCAATCTGTATGGCTAAGTTCTACATTATTTAACTTGTAAGTGCTAGGGTTATGGACACTCCCGAGCTTCAGAACCTTGCATTTATCTACATTGAACTGCATCTGCCACTTTTCTGACCAAGAATAGAGTTTGTCTAAATCCTCCTGAAGTTCCCTAACATCTACGTTTGAATCAATTATCCTACCTATCTTTGTGTCATCGGCGAATTTGCTCATATCACTAGTAATTCCTTCATCAAGATCATTGATATATATTATAAACAACAACGGGCCCAAGACTGATCCCTGTGGAACGCCACGTGTTACTGAACCCCACTCGGATTTAACCCCATTTATGGACACTCTCTGCTTCCTGTCTGTGAGCCATGATTCGATCCACGAGAGCACCCTTCCCCCAATGCTATGAGCTGCCACTTTCTTTAACAGTCTTTGGTGCGGAACTCTATCAAATGCCTTACTAAAATCTAAGTAAATGATATCAAATTCTTCATCGTGGTCAACAGCCTCAAAAGCTTTACTGAAGAAAGTTAATAAATTAGTTAGACAAGACCGGCCTCTTGTGAATCCATGCTGAGTATCATTAATCAAGCTATGCTTATCGAGATGGCTTCTTATAATCTCAGCTATAATTGACTCTAGTAATTTGCCTACAATTGAGGTCAGGCTTATAGGGCGGTAATTTGACGGTAACGACTTGTCCCCTGTTTTAAAAATAGGAATTACATTAGCCATCTTCCACATATCAGACACTACACCTGTTTGAAGAGATAAATTAAAAATATTAGTTAATGGTTCACAGAGTTCCATTTTGCATTCCTTAAGAACCCTTGAAAAAACCTCATCAGGACCCGGTGACTTATTTTGTTTCAGTCGGTCTATCTGCTTCACAACCATTTCACTAGTGACTGTGATGCTACATAATTTATCTTCTTCTGGCCCACTATAAAAATTAATTACTGGAATATTATTAGTGTCTTCCTGTGTAAAAACCGAGAGAAAATAATTATTTAAAATCGAGCACACTTCATTCTCTTTGTCAGTAAGATGTCCATAGTTATTTTTAAGGGGACCTATCTTATCTCTGACTTTTGTTCTATATACCTGGAAAAAACTTTTTGGGTTAGTTTTAGAATCCCTAGCAACTTTAATTTC
>NW_027195507.1:110000-132500 GCF_038502225.1 Cherax quadricarinatus | reverse complement strand
CTGGACTGATGAAACCTCTGTTTGGCAAAACGTTTCCTCGGTAAAGAAACCCAGGTGTTGCAAATGTGTTTAATTTATCAGGACAAAGGGTGGTAAAGGTTTAAACCAGCATCTTGGCTAACACAGTTACGCAATTTAAATAGCTCTCCTATTATATACAAGAATTCACAAGGACACATTATAAGATGGAATGACGTAAAGCTGGTAATGGAGGAGGATAATTTGGGGAAAAGTTACTGCCTTGAGGTTGCTTTATTTTCAGTTTCCGACAGAGCAGCTCAAAACACAGGTAGTGTTAGCGTCTCGGGAGTGTTTACCGAGCTGAATCTACCTCGAGCAGGTGACGCATATTCTTCACCTGACATTACCGGACCTAACCCTACCTAACTCACCTAACGTTTTAGGCTCCACCTTATATATTCTGTGTATTTCTTCTCTCTATATTGGACTGAAAAACCTCCAAATGGGTGAAAGATTTTGTAATTAAATGTCCATAATGTTGCACTTTGACTGCATTGTCGCAGCTGTGCTTGTACTAGACAGATGTTTAGCATGGCTGTAGGGGTCTCCCAGTTGTTAATTCTTATGCCTAACTTAACATAGTTTCTATAGTTCTTGAGAGATGGCAACACGAGCAGACGCAACCCTGCCAGTAGACTCCTCCTTAGATCCATTAGTGTTTGTAACAATAATAATAATAATAATAATAATAATAATATATTTATTTACTACAAGTACATGTACATGGTATACAGGTCTAGTTGACACCAATGACATACTACTACATAGAAAGCCCCTTGTTATGCTCCGCATGTCGGGCAAATTAGGTCAGTGTCCCAGGGTGCGACCCACACCAGTCGACTAGCACACAGTAAATGTATAAAAGGCATTCAGCATGAAGTTATAAATAAAAACAATAGATCAGGTCAGCAAGCAAAGGGGGACAGCAGAGGGCAGCAAGGGACTAGCTCCCTTAAGGTTTACTATACTAATACCAGGAGCGTAAGAAATAAGATAGATGAGCTAAGATTAATTGCAAGTGCAGGAAACATAGATATTATTGCTATAACAGAGACCTGGCTCAATCTGAAAGATAGAGAGTTGCCCTCTGAATGTCACATACAAGGCTATAAATTATTCCACACTGACAGGGTCAACAGGAAAGGTGGTAGAGTAGCGATGTAAGTCAGAGACAATTTAAATTGTTGTGTTAGACAAGATATAAAATTAGAAGCGTCAGCCACTGAATCTGTTTGGTTACAGCTTTTCGAGGGCCAAGAAAAACTAATTTTGGGTGTGATTTACAGGGCCCCAAATCTTGATAGGAAGTGCAGTAAACTTCTATGGGACGAAATTCGTAAGGCATCTACATACGAAAATGTTGTGCTAATGGGAGATTTCAACTATAGACAGATTGACTGGAGCAATTTGACAGGAAATTTAGAGTCAGGTGACTTTCTTGATACGATCCAGGATTTTTTTTTTTAAACAGTTTGTGACAGAGCCAACTAGGGGAAATAACCTCCTTGACTTGGTTCTTGCCAGTAGGGAAACACTAATTAATTATCTTGAGGTTAATGATTAGCTTGGGGAAAGTGATCACAAATCACTCAGTTTTAATATATCATGGAATTCCCCTAATAATGGCAATCAAGTCTCTGTCCCTGACTTCCGCTTGGCTGATTTCATAGGACTGAAAAATTACTTAGGTGGGCTGAACTGGAATGACCTGACTAAGGGTCAGGTAGGTGGTGATGGTTGCCGATATGACGCTTTCCAGGGCATAGTTCTAGCTGCTCAGTCAAATTATGTTCCAAATAGGGAAATCAGATCAAACAAAAATGATCCTAAATGGATGAACAATAGATTAAAATATCTAACTGGTCAAAAGAGAGGCATATATAGGCAAATCAAAAGAGGAGAGGGGCAATTAAGAAATCGATATATTCAGTTAAAGAGAGAAACAAAAAAAAGAATTAGAAAAGCAAAAAGAGATTATGAGGTTAAAGTTGCAAGAGATTCGAAGACTAACCCAAAAGGATTCTTTAAGGTACACAGAAGTAAGATCAGGGACAAGATAGGCCCACTCAAAAGTTCCTCGGGTCAGCTCACTGACAGTGATAAGGAAATGTGTAGAAGTTTTAACACATACTTCCTCTCAGTTTTTACACAGGAGGATACCAGCCATATTCCAGAAATGATAAATTATGTGGAACAGGACGATAACAAACTGTGCACGATTAGGGTCACAAGTGACATGGTCCTTAGGTAAATAGATAAATTAAAACCTAACAAATCCCCAGGCCCTGATGAACTGTATGCAAGGGTTCTAAACCTTTGGCTAATCTTTTCAACATATCATTACAAACGGGCATGGTGCCAGATAAGTGGAAAATGGCATTTGTGATACCTATTTTCAAAGCAGGTGACAGGTCCTTAGCTTCGAACTATAGACCAATAAGCCTAACCTCCATAGTGGGAAAATTTATGGAATCAATAATTGCCGAGGCAGTTCGTAGCCACCTTGAAAAGCATAAATTAATCAACGAATCTCAGCATGGTTTTACAAAGGGGCGTTCCTGCCTTACGAATTTATTAACTTTTTTCACTAAGGTATTTGAGGAGGTAGATCATGGTAATGAATATGATATTGTGTATATGGACTTCAGTAAGGCTTTTGACAGGGTCCCACATCAGAGACTATTGAGGAAAATTAAGGCACATGGAATAGGAGAAATTTTTTCCTGGATAGAGGCATGGTTGACAAATAGGCAGCAGAGAGTTTGCATAAATGGGGAGAAATCAGAGTGGGGAAGCGTCACGAGCGGTGTTCCACAGGGGTCAGTGTTGGGCCCCCTGCTGTTCACAATATACATAAACGACACAGATGAGGGCATAAAGAGCGACATCAGCAAGTTTGCCGATAACACCAAAATAGGCCGTCGAATTCATTCTGACGAGGACATTAGAGCACTCCAGGAAGATTTGAGTAGACTGATGCAATGGTCGGAGAGGTGGCAGATGCAGTTTAATATAGACAAATGCAAAGTTCTAAATGTTGGACCGGACAATAACCATGCCACATATAAACTAAATAATGTAGATCTTAATATTACGGATTGCGAAAAAAATTTAGGAGTTCTGGTTAGCAGTAAGCTGAAACCAAGACAACAGTGCATAAGTGTTCGCAATAAAGCTAATAGAATCCTTGGCTTCATATCAAGAAGCATAAATACTAGGAATCCTCAGGTTGTTCAGCTCTATACATCCTTGGTTAGGCCTCATTTAGATTATGCTGCACAGTTTTGGTCACCATATTACAGAATGGATATAAATGCTCTGGAAAATGTACAAAGGAGGATGACAAAGTTGATCCCATGTATCAGAAACCTTCCCTATGAGGATAGACTAAGGGCCCTGAATCTGCACTCTCTAGAAAGACGTAGAATTAGGGGGGATATGATTGAGGTGTATAAATGGAAAACAGGAATAAATAAAGGGGATGTAAATAGTGTGCTGAAAATATCTAGCCTAGACAGGACTCGCAGCAATGGTTTTAAGTTAGAAAAATTCAGATTCAGGTTGGATATAGGAAAGTACTGGTTTGGTAATAGAGTTGTGGATGAGTGGAACAAACTCCCAAGTACAGTCATAGAGACCAGAACGTTGTGTAGCTTTAAAAATAGGTTGGATAAATACATGAGTGGGTGTGGGTGGGTGTGAGTTGGACCTGATTAGCTTGTGCTACCAGGACGGTTGCTGTGTTCCTCCCTTAAGTCAAGGTGACCTGACCTGACTAGGTTGGGTGCATTGGCTTAAGCCGGTAGGAGACTTGGACCTGCCTCGCATGGGCCAGTAGGCCTGCTGCAGTATTCCTTCGTTCTTATGTTCTTATGTTCTTATGTTTCTACTCTGGCTGGGAATCGAACCCTGGCCCTCGCCGTGTGAAGCGAGAGCGTTAACCACCAGTTTATTCAGGTATACACAAATACAGTTACATAGATTATCATACACAGCAGCATATGTGTAGAGAACCTGGGATAACCCAAAAAAAAAGTCAGACTAAGTGACTTATTTCCATTGTGGTCCTTTGACCCCAGTGTAACTTATGATAAATTAATGCTAACACAGTCCTTTTACCCACTCCTGCCTCAGAGTTTCATACAACGTTTTTTTCTCTTGCGTGTGTTTTTTTTTTTGTGTGTGTGTGAGAGAGAGAGAGAGAGAGAGAGAGATGAAAATGAACTTTAACAAGAGAGTGAGTGTCATGCAGGATTGTGTAGGAAAGTGACGGGGGTGAGGTAAACACACCCTCAGGCAAGGTGTTAGCTGAACCACAACACGGAGAGGAAAGTTTCTAAACAAACTGTTCGCGACCTATGCTGCTGTGATTACTAACACTGCTGTTGCTGCTGCTGTTGTTATTGCTGCTGCTACTGCTATTGTTGCTGCTGCTGCTGTTGTTGTTATTGTTGTTGCTGTTCTTAGTGTTGTTCTTGTTGGTCTTGCTGCTGCTGCTGCTGCTGCTGCTTTTATCACTCGTACAATTGTTGCTTCTGCTTGTTCTACTACTGTTGATTCTGCTTGTGCTACTACTAGTACTGTGATGAATGGTTTGAAAAACCGACATAAGTGTCTCAGTCTACTACTAGTACTGTTGATGCAGCAGCTCGTCGCTATCATAACAGTACACTGCTGTATTTTGTCAAGTAATCAGTGTGCTGTTATAAGCAACAACAAGAATAGTAAAAAAAAAAAGACATAATATGCTGGGACACCTTGGTATATAAAGCTTCATCCATGAAGGAGCTTAATGAGCAGTGCTCCTCCTCATCTGTTTACCTTTACCTCACTTACCGATATATAAAATGTGCAACAGGTTGAGTGAACCCTGCAGCGTTTACCCCACTACGTCTACTCTGCTTCTCCGTCTACCCCACGACGTCTACTCTGCTTCTCCGTCTACCCCACGACGTCTACTCTGCTTCTCCGTCTACCCCACGACGTCTACTCTGCTTCTCCGTCTACCCCACGACGTCTACTCTGACCCCAGTGGAAATAAGTCACTTTGACTTGTTTGAGCTATCATAGGTTCTCTACACATTTGCTGCTATGTATGATAATCTACGTAACTGCATTTGTGTATACCTGAGTAAACTTACTCTCCGTCCCAGAAGGTTGGTCTGACGCGAAATATAAAACCCAACAGGGCTTACAAGAATGAAATTTGGGATTTGTTATACATGGCCTTGATACAGCCACTTCATGAATGAAAGTTGTACGTTAAATGTTCCTTATTATTCCTCTCAAGTACAGCAGTGGATGAGTCAGCCTGAAAAATGGTATACACTTGGCTGAGGGTAGATTACTGGTTGCTTACAACTAATACCACGGGAAAGTGGTCTACCTGCTGTACCTTCCTCTCTTCTGAGCGTGAAGAAGTGTATCTGCAGGACTGTGCACCTGCAGATAACAATGACTAGATTGCTATTCTAGGTAATTTACACTTTGTATGATAATTATACTTGTGTGCACCTTGCGCCTAAATTACTTACTATCTTGACTGTCCAGGGATAAGTTGCTCTAATACACCACAAGTGGACTTTAAAAATGCCTATGAAGATGCACAATTTTGCATAATTATTGACACTTGAATTTGTCGATGATGATGGTGAGGATGATTATGATTATGATGATTGTGAATGGTGAATACTTCTCAGATACCGATGCGGTGTTGGAATATTTACATGAAATGATTTGTCGTAGACCGTCCAAATTTAGATATTTCAGAGTCCATGGCTGCTTGATGTATGAGCTGTCTTAGAGGTGTTATTCAACAAGGCTGTGCTGGACAGTCTCCTAATTTTGATAAATGTTCCACAGTTTAGTATTTCTAGAGACTTGACATGTCATTCAGAAATGTTTTCCTAGGTTAATGAGGCAAAAAGTTCGTGTCTCTCATTTATCCTTTCTCCCTCTTTCACCCTCTCTCACTTACCCTCTCCCCTACCCTCTCCTCTCTCGCTTCCTCTGCTCTAATTCATCATTTTCCCCCACCATTTACCTCTCTCTCTCCCCCCCCCTCTCTCTCTCTCTCTCTCTCTCTCTCTCTCTCTCTCTCTCTCTCTCTCTCTCTCTCTCTCTCTCTCTCTCTCTCTCTCTCTAACCTTCTCCTCCTCCCTTCCCCTCCTCCTCCTCCCCCCAACGTTACACTACAAGGGGGGTTATTGGACCACAAGTTTGAACGTTTGCCAGATGGGATTGGAAGTTTCCGACCATCCCCTCAGAGAGTGCTGTTCACGTGTAGGGTGTGTGGGAGACAGCCGGGCCGGGAGGGCGAGAGGAGCGGTGGGGATGTGCTGGTGGGGTAGTGGTGGTGGGGGATATCTTGCAGAGTGGTGTTAGCGAGGTGATAGACTGCGTAGCGTAGAAGAGCTGGGATGGGTAGGCAGGAGACATGTTTTAATTGGCAGTAACGGCATACGCCGTCCAGTTGAGCTACCTTGATCTGCTTGACATTTTACAAGGTCAGGGGAAGAGTGATGTTTGCCTAACACTTTCCTCAGGCAGGTTGGCGCTTCATACACTAGTGTCGCAGCATAGCTGTGTTTACCTTGCATGCTGCTAGCAGATGTGGAGCTTCCCATGCATGGGAACTATTATCACAGAGGACTATTTGTTATCTCAGCCACCTGACAAGCCAGGCTTTGGCTCGTACATCGGTTTGTGTGCTGCTGGCAGTAACAGCCTGGTTGATCAGGCCCTGATCCACCGCTAGGCCTGGTCATGGACCGGGCAGCGGGGGCGTTTACCCCCGGAACACCCAGTGCCACCACAGTGGCACCCACCGCCCACTCCACCACTAATAAACTGTTGGTTACTTCTTGCCAACAGCTACTTCCACTTGCACATGTGTCCTTCGACACCGCCATTTCGCAGCGCCACACCATACAGTAAACACCATTGAAGGGAACATCTTTTGACAAATATCCGTCGTGGCATCAAGAGTGAACGTCACTAACAAGAGCCTTAAGAGGCACGTGAGTTTCCCTGTCTCCTAAAATCATGTTTACTTTTCCCCTATAATCTACCTTGTCTATAATTACTATAGCATTTGCTTTGTCTGCTTTCGTAATGTGAAGTCCAGTAACTTTCCTTAATTCATGGTATAAGTTAATTGTCCTCAAAGATTTGTTAAGTTATACCATGAATTAAGGAAAACTCTTGGGCTTCACCTTACGAAAGCAGACAAAACAAATGCTATAGTAATTATAGACAAGGTAGATTATTGGGGAAAAATAACATATTATTAGAAGACAGGGGAACTAACGTGCCCCTTAAACCTGTATGGAGATCAACATAAAACACGGTATAAATCCTCAAAATTTTCATCTTACAACCTCTGGGACGTAAGCGTATGAATTAAAGTTGCAAGTGTGCTTCACCAGGGTCCAACACTTTCCATCAAAACTTTCCATACTATGCACTTGCACCTTGTATTCCATATACAGCTGGTAACAACAGAGTCTTTTCTCAAACCCGCAGCAAATTTTAGAGGATACACACTCGCAACCTATCTTCCTAAGAAATATGTGCATTTTTAAGTGTCACAAGATCGTCGGTAAAGCGACTGTAACAAACCATACCACGGGCGGGGTTAGAGCCCGCGATCAGAGAGTCATAGAACTCCAGACCGATGCGCTAGCCACTGGGCCAGCTAGAGTTTTATGACTCTCTGATCGCGGGTTCTAACCCCGCCCGTAGTATGGTTTGCTCGCAATCATGTCATTACGATTTTGTGAGACTGTAACAAATGTAACATCAGTAATTTACCGTCAGGCACCTCACTGCTACTTCGCGGAGCTTCCCGGTTTTCAATACTCGCATACAAACAAAAAAGTTCCCCTTTTATGCACTATTTTATTGACTGGTGTTAATGTATATTGAGTGAAAGTTTAATAATAAATCATTAACAACAATGCAGCGTTGCAGCGTGTTTAAATATGTCAGATCACGTCATTCGTGAGTTATCATAAGAGTAAAGTGCCAGTACACGATCTTGTAATACATCACACGTACTTTTTAGCGTCATCAGCTGGTGTTGCTGGTTCGCAGTTACATGCTGTACTGTAGACCGTTCCTTAATTATGAGATCAAGGATCGCCCTTATTTTTTTTTTCCATTTTAAGATAGAGATTAGTTGCTCTAGTGTAAATTCAAAAAACTCACTCACACTTCAGGGTGGTGACGTCTGTTGCTTGACTTGATCTTTTAGTCTCGGAATCACTGTGTATATATCGAGAACGAGGACACAGTTCAGTAACACGGTTGCAGTAATTCAGTTGTACACACAGTCTCACAGTTATATCCATGAAACTCTACGTTATTATATATTGTGGTTGCAGGAGTCAAGACTCAGCTCCTGGCCCCTCCTCTTCACTGATCGCTACTAGGCCCTCTCTCTTTCTCTGCTCCCTGAGCTTTGTCATGCCTCGTCTTAAAGCTATGTATGGTTCCTGCCTCCACCACATCACTTGCCAGACTATTCCACTTCCTAACAACTCTGACTGAAGAAATACTTCCTAACATCCCGGTGACTCGTCTGAGTCTTCAGCTTCCAGTTGTGACCCCTTGTTTCTGTGTCTCCTCTCTGGAACATCCCGTCTCTGTTCACCTTATCTATTCCTCGCAGTATTTTGTATGTCGTTATCATGTCTACCCTAACCCTCCTGTCCTCCAGTGTCGTCAGGCCGGTTTTCCTTAACCTTCTTCGTAGGACATTTCCCTTTGCACTTTCTATAATTTCTTGACGTGCTTGATCAGGAGTGGGTTCCAAACTGGTGCTGCATACTCCAGTATGGACCTGACGTACACAGTGTACAGTGTCTTAAACGATTCCTTACTGAGGTATTGGGACGCTATTCTCAGGTTTGCCAGGCGCCCATATGTTGAAGCAGTTATCTGATTATTTTGTGCTTCCGAAGACGTGCTCGGTATTATACTCACCCCAAGAGCTTTCTCCTTGAGTGGGGTTTGCAGTCTTTGACCACCTAACCTATACTCTGTCTGCGGTTTTCTTTGAGCTTCCCCGATCTTCATGACTTTGCATTTGGCGGGGTTAAATTTTAGGAGTCAGATGCTGGACCACGCGTACAGCCTGTCCAGATCTCTCTGTAGTCCTGTCTGACCCTCATCTGATTTAATTCTCCTAATTAACTTCACATCATCTGCGAACAGGGACACTTCTGAATCTATCCCTTCTGTCATGTCATTCACATATGCCAAAAATAGCACTGGTCCTAGGACTGACCCCTGTGGGACCCCGCTCATAAAACTCCAGAAGGTTTGTGACACAGGATTTGCCTTCCATGAATCCGTGCTGGTTGTCGTTCATAATCTTGTTCCGTTCCAAGTGCTCCACCACTCTCCTCCTGATAAGCTTCTCCATGACTTTGCATACTATACACGCCAGTGACAATTGTCTATAGTTTAGTGCCTCGTTTCTGTCTCCTTTCTTAAAGATAGGGACTACATTTGCCGTCTTCCATACCTCAGGTAGTTGCCCAGGATGTGTTGGAAATTGTGGTTAGTGGCACACACAGAGTCTCTGCCCCGTCTCTAATTACCCACAGAGAGATGTCCGGTCCCACCTCCTTTGAGGTATCAAGGTCACTTAGCAGCTTCTTCACCTCCTCCTCGGTTGTGTGCATGTCATCCAACACTTGTTGGTGTATCCCCTGTTGGTGTCCCCCTCTGTTTTGTCTTCCCAGTGTTCTTTCTGTCTCCACTGTAAATACTTTCTTAAATCTCGCGTTGAGCTCCTCACGTACCTCTTGGTCGTTTCTTGTGAGCTCCCCACCTTCTTTCATCAGTCTGATTACATGGTCCTTGACTGTTGTCTTCCTCCTGATGTAGCTATAAAACAGTTTCGGGTCAGACTTGCGTTTCGATGCGGTGTTGTTTTCGTACTGTCGCTGGGCTTCCCTCCTTATCTATGCATACTCGTTTCTAACTCTTCAACTAATCTCTTTATTTTCCTGGGTCCTTTACCTCCTGTATTTTTTCCATTCTCTAGTGCACTTAGTTTTTGCCTCCCTACACCTTCGGGTAAACCGGGGGCTCGTTCTGGTCTTTCCATTATTTCTGTTGCCCCTTTGTGTGTGTGTGTGTGTGTGTGTGTGTGTGTGTGTGTGTGTGTGTGTGTGTACTCACCTAATTGTGGTTGCAGGGGTCAAGACTCAGCTCCTGGCCCCACCTCTTCACTGAACGCTACTGGGTCCTCCCTCTCCCTGCTCCATGAGCTTTATCATACCTCGTCTTAAAACTATGTATGGTTCCTGCCTCCACTACATCGCTTGTCAGGCTATTCCACTTCCTAACAACTCTGTGGCTGAAGAAATACTTCCTAACATCCCTTTGACTCATCTGAGTCAATTGTGACCCCTTGTTTTTGTGTCCCATCTCTGGAACATCCTTTCTCTGTCCACCTTGTCTGTTCCACGCAGTATTTTGTATGTCGTTATCATGTGTCCCCTGACCCTCCTGTCCTCCAGTGTCGTCAGAACGATTTCCCTTAACCTTTCTTTGTAGGACATTCCCTTTACCTCTGCGTGTGTATATGTGTGTGTGTGTGTGTGTGTGTGTGTGTGTGTGTGTGTACTCACTTAATTGTACTCACCTAATTGTGGTTGCAGGGGTCGAGACTCAACTCCTGGCCCCGCCTCTTCACTGATCGCTACTAGGTCCTCTCCCTCTCTGCTTCCTGAGCTTTGTCATACCTCTTCTTAAAACTATGTATGGTTCCTGCCTCCACTACTTCACTTGCTAGGCTATTCCACTTCCTGACAACTCTATGACTGAAGAAATACTTCCTAACGTCCCTGTGACTAGTCTGAGTCTTCAGCTTCCAGTTGTGACCCCTTGTTTCTGTGTCCCCTCTCTGGTACATCCTGTCTCTGTCCACCTTGTCTATTCCCCGCAGTATCTTGTATGACGTTATCATGTCCCCCCTGACCCTTCTGCCCTCCAGTGTCGTCAGTCCGATTTCCCTCAACCTTTCCTCGTACGACATTTCCCTGAGCTCTGGAACTAGCCTTGTTGCAAACCTTTGTACTTTCTCTAACTTCTTGACGTGCTTGACCAGGTGTGGGTTCCAGACTGGTGCTGCATACTCCAGTATGGGCCTAACATTGCAGTGTACAGTGTCTTGAACGATTTCTTATTAAGGTATCGGAACGCTATTCTCAGGTTTACCAGGCGCCCGTATGCTGCAGCAGTTATTTAGTTGATGTGTGCCTCCGGTGATGTGCTCGGTGTTATGGTCACCCCAAGGTCTTTCTCCCTGAGTGAGGTCTGTAGTCTTTGTCCACCTAGCCTATACTCTGTCTGCGGTCTTCTTTGCCCCTCCCCAATCTTCATGACTTTGCATTTGGCAGGGTTGAATTCGAGATGCCAGTTTCTGGACCACATGTCCAGCCTGTCCAGGTCTCTTTGCAGTCCTGCCTCATCCTCATCCGATTTAATTCTTCTCATCAGCTTCACATCATCTGCGAATAGGGACACTTCAGAGTCTATTCCTTCCATCATGCCGTTCGCATAAATCAAAAATAGCACTGGTTCTAGAACTGACCCCTGTGGGATCCCGCTCGTCACAGACGCCCTCTGTGTTACCTCTTCACGTACCATGACTCGTTGTTGCCTCCCTGTCAGGTATTCCCTGATCCATTGCAGTGCCCTCCCTGTTATATGCTCCTGATCCTCCAACTTCTGCACTAATCTCTTGTGAGGAACTGTGTCGAAGGCCTTCCTGAAGTCCAGGAAAATGCAATCAATCCACCCCTCTCTCTCGTGTCTTACTTCTGTTACCTTGTCATAAAACTCCAGAAGGTTTGTGACACAGGATTTGCCTTCCATGAACCCATGCTGGTTTTCATTTATAATCTTGTTCCATTCCAGGTGTTCCACCACTCTCCTCCTGGTAATCTTCTCCATGACTTTGCATTCTATACATGTCAGAGACACAGATATGTAGTTTAGTGTCTCCTTTCTGTTTCTTTTCTTAAATATGGGGACTACATTAGCAGTCTTCCATTTCTCAGGTAGTTGCCCAGTTTCAAGGGATGTGTTGAAGATTGTGGTTAGGGGCACGCACAGCATCTCTGCTCCTTCTCTAAGGACCCACGCGGAGAGGTTGTCCGGTCCCATCGCCTTTGAGGTCAGTTCCCGGATAGACCTACAGGCGGCAGGTTGTGTAGCGGGCTAGCTGCGGGATTTTCAAGGATAGCTCCTGGTCAAAGAGGCTGACCAGGTCCCTACTTAACAGAACTCAGTGTGAATGCTTTGAGAAGATACCAGAGCAGCGAACGGACATCCCAGTGCATCGTTTCAGCTTAAATAGTTGAAGTGTTGTGCAGTTTCAGAGGATTTGGTGTTGTCGAGTCAGGACCAGTCAGCGCCTCCCCCCCTCTCCGCTGGGGGGAGGGGGAGAGCGTGTGTAGTAAACAGTGACCCTCTCATAACGCCTCACACCTGTGCGTCTCCCCCGCCTCACCCACCCAACTCCCAGCACCACCCCATCTGTAGAGGGTACTTCTCCCCTAACCCACGATGTCAGCGATGGCACTGCAGGGAGTGCCGGGCTCACAGGAACTTCCACTACAGGGACAGCATCGTGGAGTTCGACCGCGAGGCAGCTGTCAGGTGTGCCACAGGCAGTGTGTACTCAATTCCTCAAGCTTCAACATCCGTGCACACGAGGGCCTGGGATCTTCAATCAACTTGGCGTCCACCAGGACGCTGACATGTCCCTAGGGGAGCTCTGCATCGGGCTGCTAACGGAGTCACTGGCTTCTTGGACCTCTTGGGGAGGGTCGATGGTGCTCGTGCAAGCAGCAGATCCCAGGGCAACTTGCTGCTGTTTGCAATGGCTGTCTGCCGAGGAGAGACAGGCACCTAGCAACATCTGTTGTTGGGGCATTGGATGAATTCCCTACTATGTTAACTGCTCATTACTCTGTAATTTGTCTATGATTGTAATCATGTGATAACGTGTTTATCATTCATTACCTTTGAAACCTGTCATGATTTTGACCAGCTCTACCTGGAGCTCATTACCTTTGTAAATTCTCATGATTAATGTGTTTATGATTCATTACCTTTGCAATTATTCATGAGTGTGACCAGCTCTACCTGGAGCTCATTACCTTTGTAACTTGGTCATGATTATGACCAGATCTAGTTCATTACCATTGTAACTTGCTCAGCTATCAAAACTTTGGAGTCCAGTCCCTGGACCAATTATGTACCTCTGTAATCTTTTGACTACCGCCCACAGGATGGGTATGGGGTGCATAATAAACATATTAAACTAAACTAAGCCTTTGAGGTATCAAGGCCACTTAGCAGCTTCTGCACCTCCTCCTCGGTTGTTCGTATGTCATCCAACACTTGTTGGTATATTCCCTTTTGATGTTCCCTTCTGTGCTGTCTTCCCACAGCCCTTCCTGTCTCTACTGTAAAAACTTCCTTAAATCTCCTGTTTAGCTCCTCACATACCTCCTGATCATTTCTTGTGAGTTCTCCACCTTCTTTCCTCAGTGTGTGTGTGTACTCACCTAGTTGAGGTTGCAGGGGTCGAGTCCAAGCTCCTGGCCCTGCCTCTTCACTGGTCGCTACTAGGTCACTCTCCCTGAACCATGAGCTTTATCGTACCTCTGCTTAAAGCTATGTATGGATCCTGCCTCCACTACATCGCTTCCCAAACTATTCCACTTCCTGACTACTCTGTGGCTGAAGAAATACTTCCTAACATCCCTTTGTGTGTGTGTGTGTGTGTGTGTGTGTGTGTGTGTGTGTGTGTGTGTGTGTGTGTGTGTGTGTGTGTGTGTGTGTGTGTGTGTGTGTGTGTGTGTGTGTGTGTGTGTGTGTGTCTGTGTGTGTCTGTATGTGTTTGTGTGTGTCTGTGTATCTGTGTGTGTCACAGTGTGTACTCACCTAATTGTGGTTGCAGGAATCGAGACTCAGCTCACGGTGTGTGTGTGTGTGTATCACATGGCATCCTCTGCTTTAATGACTCAATACAAATGTATATATTTTTAGCTATAGATGAGGAGCCTAAAAATAAAAATGGCTACGAACTGTCTAGCCGTGCAGTGTCTGGGTAACCCCAGGCAACGATCAAAACCACACGTGTATCACACATGGCCAGACGCTGCACTTGATCAGTCGTACTGCAGGGTTAAGCACTGTCGCCGTCGCCAACACACTGTGATAGCTGTATATATATATCTGGCTATATCTCCTTCTCCAGATAATAAAAGCAAGAATTAACAAGAGAGAACAAAAAACTGTAATTGCTTAATTGCCGATCAAATTCCAAGGCAAAAAAATCATGAACACGCCATGCAGAGGCAAGTGAGAAAAAAGGTAGTCGAGTGTGCTATGTGTGATTCTACCAAATAATGAAAGGTGGTACGTCAGCAGAGGGCTGCTGTTATGATTGTAACGTAATGGAATCAACAGTTAGCAGCAGCGTTTTCTCTCTCTTAGTCCATCACACAGGATGGGTTTCCTTGTCACAGTCCATCACTATCAACAGACATACCGACAACACCGTCAGCCAAGGACAACCAGGACAAAGAAATATATATTTCCACTTACGACATCCTGAAGCAGTTTATGCCTGGAAAAAAAGAGAATAAATTATAATATGTGAAAACAGTGTCGGGTTCTCTTACGTGCCAGAAAATGCAATATAGATATGACATCAGTAAACATGTACAAACTATTAAAATTGCATATTCGAGGTTCAGCAATTCAATTTTATGACAAAATCGTTCGCACGCAGTTACAAAGAAAATTCCGCTGGTCAGGCGGAGGCCAGGTTACTGACCCACAGCTGCGACGAAATAACCAGTCACTACATTTACCACACGAGAGGTCTGCATCTCTCAGAATATATACTACGAAAGGTGTGCATTTCTCAGTACATATATACACCGAAAGGTGTGTCTCACTGTATATATGCAAAGAGTTTACTTAAATCGGTAATCTAGGAATTAAAGTACCTTTGGTTGGTGGAGCACAGGTGACATTCAGTCTTAGTAGCTCTCATGTAGTCGATAGGCTTAAAGCCTAGAAAGTCAATCAACCTGTCGGCCGTTTACCACCGAGGCAGGGTGATCCGAAAAGAAAGAAAAACCACCCCAAAAATGAAAAACTTTCTTCATCATTCAACACTTTCACCATCAATCATACATAATCACTATCTTTGCAGAGGCGCTCAGATACGACAGTTTAGACGTCCCTCCAAACTGTCAATATCATAAACCCCTCCTTTAAAGTGCAGGCATTGTACTTCTCATTTCCAGGACTCAATCCCGCCTAACCGGTTTTCCTGAATCCCTTCACAAAATATTACCCAGCTCAGGTCCCAAAAACCATTCCTCTGTATTGACTCCTTTCTAACACGCTCACGCACGCTTGCTGGAGGTCCAAGCTCCCTCGTTCACAAAACCTCTATTACCCCCTCCCTCCAACCTTTTCGGGGACGATCCCTACCCCCCCTTCCTTCCCAGACAGATTTATATGCTCTTTAAGCCATTCTACTTTGTTCCATTCTCTCTATATGACTGAATCACCTCAATAACCCCTCTTTCAGCTCTGACTAATACCTATAGCAACTCCACACCTCCTCCTAACTTCCACACTACGAATTCTCTGCATGATATTTACAGGACATCTCCACTGCCTCCAACCGCCTCCTCGCTGCAACATTTACAACCCAAGCTTCACATCCATATAAGAGTGTTGGTACCACTATACTCTCGTACATGCCCTTCTTTGCCTCCATGGATAATGTTCTTTGTCTCCACACATACCTCAACGCACCACTCACCTTTTCTCCTTCATCAGTTCTCTGGTTAACCTCATCCTCCATAAATCCATCCACTGACAAGTCAGTTCACAAATATCTGAAAACATACTCCCTCTCCCCAATGTGATACCCAATTTTTCTTTATCTAAATCGTTTGATACCCTTATCACCTTACTCTTATCTATGTTCCGAATAGGTAAAATTGGTCAATTAGAAAGAATTTATTTAAAATTAAGTCCTTTCTAAAATTTTCACTTATACGTTTAAAGATATATATTTTTTTTTCATTTATGTTAATGTAAAAATTAATAACTTTGTTCCAAAAGAACCTTAGAAAACTTACCTAACCTTATTATAGAAAGTGAAATTCAATTTAGCCTAATCCAACTAAATATATTTTAGATAAGTTTACAATAATTTAATAATAAACAAACACAATGAAATATATTTTTTCGTTAGGTTCAGAATGATTTTTGCGAAATTATTTCATACACAAATTTTCGTTTGCCTTATTCGGCAAGAGAGCGTTGCTATTTAAACCAAAATAGCAAGTTTTATTTACATATAAATATATACATTATAAATATATACATTATATATATATATATATATATATATATATATATATATATATATATATATATATATATATATATATAGATATATATATATATACATATATATATATAGATATATATACATACATAGATATACATATATATATATATATATATATATATATATATATATATATATATATATATATATATATATATATATATATGTATTTATATATATATATATATATATATATATATATATATATATATATATATATATATATATATATATATATATATGTATTTATATATATATATATATATATATATATATATATATATATATATATATATATATATATATATATATATATATATATATATATATATATATATATATTATACAAAACAACCACAGGGCAAGTTGAATGATAACACTAGGCCTCTCGTGTTGCAACTAACACATTATCAGGAGCTTGCAGAAATGATTAGGAAGTCCAAGTAGTTTCCTTCAGGCGAACGACATGACCATCTGCAGCGACCCAACGATACAACCATCTGCCAGCGACGCAACTTTTTACCAGCAACACAACCATCTTTAGCGACCCAGCTACACAACCAACTGTCAGTGACACGACCATCTGCCAGCAACCCGCCTCTTATTGTGTCCTGAGTCATTTGCATGTTTGACCAAAACATCAGACGAATAAAATAACTCAAGCATAGTGGCAATATTTTGTTTATATTTGCACGACTCTAAATCCGTGTGTGTCAGACAGAGCAATGAGTGGAGGCTCAATACTCCGTTTACTGAAGGCTTCCCGGCCCCTGCTCGCTGGTGTATATTGCTTACAGCTTCCCGGTAGCTAATCTGAGGGCCTTGGATACTTCCTCTTGAGAGATGACGAAATGAGGAGCTTCTGGCAAGAAGTTGGTGAGGAGCGGGTGAGAAGCAGGTTGGGAACGAGTGAGCAGCAGGAGAGGAGCAGGAGAGGAGCAGGAGAGGAGCAGGAGAGGAGCATGTGAGGAGCATGTGAGGAGCATGTGAGGAGCAGGTGAGGAGCAGGTGAAAAGCAAGAGCAGATGCCAGGACCAGGGTGAGGGAAGGTGCTCAGAAGAAAGCAGCAACAAGTGAATAAAACAGGAAACAATGGGACATTTTCTCTCAGGCAGCAGGATGGTTCACTGGGTTGGAATGATTTAGGAAGCTGCACAGGCCGGAGGCAGAAGGCTGGCGTGGCCAGGGTGCAATCAGATCCATGAGTTCGGCAATGTGGCCTATCAGATACCGTGGGGTTCTGAAAGTTTGGGGATGGGAAACCTTCACTCAGGTCATTACTGAGTGGGAAAAATGGGCTACCGCCAACACATTAACCTTGGCGTGGGTCGATCATGGAGTCCACACCACCTCAATTAAACCAGAAGTGTTCTTTCAACATAACATGTTGACAGATAGTTGTGCTAGTTAGCTGTGGAATTTGGGTTATTCATTTTGCCTGCGGGGGGGGGGAGGGGGGAGAAGGACCAATTTTTGGTGTTCTGCCAAGTCTGATTTAAACCTTAAATCCTTTAAACTGTTTTTTTTTACATATAAAGGGAACAATAATAGTAACTTGTATTAAAGTCTGAGAGGACTTGTACACATCAAAATAATACTCTGTATTTAAACTTAAATATTATCTTCGTCACTCAGTGGAATAAATTGTACACATTAACACTGTCTTATTATGGTGCCTCGCCGCGCGCGCGCGCGCGTTTGTGTACTTACCTATTTGTGGTTGCAGGAGTCGATTTGCAGCTCCTGGCCCCAGCCTCTTCGCTGGTCGCTACCAGGTCCACTCTCTCTGCTCTAAGAGGTTTGTTGTGCCTCTTAAAGTTATGCAATGGATCCTGCCTTCACTACATCACTCTCCAGACTATTCCACTTCCTGACAACTCTATGACTTAATAAATACTTCCTAATAACCCTGTGACTTATCTGAGTTGTCAATTTCCAGTTGTCATGTCATGACGTTATCATGTCCCCCCGTCCCTCCTGTCCTCCAGTGTCGTCAGGTCGACTTCTCTTACCCACTTCTCATAGGACATATGCCCCTTTACTCCGGGACTAATCTTGTTGTAAACCTTTGTACTCTCTCTAATTTCATGACGTGCTTGACCAGGTGTGGGTTCCATGCCGGTGCTACATACTCAAATATGAGCCTGACGAACACTGTGTACAGTCGAAACACTACTCATAGGTTTGCCAAGAGCCCGTATGCTGCGGTAGCTATTTGGTTGATGTGCGCCTCAGGAGATGTGCTCGGTATTATACTCACCTCATGATCCTTTTCTTGAGTGAGGTTTGAAGCCTTGGCCCCCTAGCCTATACTCTGTGTGCTGTATTCTTTGACCTTCCCCAATCTTTATGACTTTGCACTTGGTGGGATTAAACTCCAGGAGCCAGTTGTTGGAGCAGTCTTGCAGCCTGTCCAGATCCCTTTGTAATCATACCTGATCCTTATCCACTTGAATTCTTTGCATTAATTTAAATTCTGCAAACAGGGACACCTCTGAATCTATCCCTTCCGATATGTCATATGTGTGTGTGTGTATGTGTGTGTGTATGTGTGCGTGTGTGTGTGTGTGTGTGTCACAGTGAGAGCAGGCAAGAGTAACGGTAGCTCTGCTAGAGCGATATTCTTTAGAAGTCACCTATAGAGGAATGTTTGAGGACTCATCAGTCATGCAGATGTCTCCCAGGCTGTCAGCTTCCATTATGTCGTGTTTGAAACTCATCCTGCGTCATGGAGCATGACAGCGAAACATCCCGAATGATGGTGTTCCCACAATGAAACTGTCATATAGTAAAGTGCAGCAGCACACTGCGGGTGTTCCCACAGTTTAACTATCACACAGAATAGTGCAGCAGCACACTGTGGGAGTTTCCATCATTAAAAACAATCTGGAAAAAGTTAGAAGAGGTGTTTGGTCAAGTCATCGACCCCTCCCCCCCTCCCCCAAACAATCACTACTAACCCCCCTTATTATCACCACTAACCCTCCCCCCTTGCTCTTCCCTTTCCTAGCTGATGCAACATTTAGACACCATGCCATCATCCCTTCACTCAGTGTTGTTCTTCCCATATCCTCTTCCCCCTTCCCCCTTTCCCCTTCCCCTTTACCTTCCCCTTCCCCCTTTCCAAGTGCCTTAACGTGGACACCTGCGGTATATCTCCTCTGCACCGCTGGCGGATGATGCAACACCTGTCACGCTGGTGGCAGCAGCGGCGCTGGTAATTCTGTAATTAATCAGATACATCAGCAGTGTGCTGCTCCTCTGTGCTATGTGATAGTTACACTGTGGCAACGAAAGTTAGTTATGTCTCCCCCTGTCTTGTTCTATCACGCAGGATGGTGCTCATGCAAGGATTTGAACTCTGTCAGCCTGAGCTGGGAGACTTCAGTAGTGTCAGCCTGAGCTGGGAGACTTCAGTAGTGTCAGCCTGAGCTGGGAGACTTCAGTAGTGTCAGTCTGAGCTGGGAGACTTCAGTAGTGTCAGCCTGAGCTGGGAGACTTCAGTAGTGTCAGTCTGAGCTGGGAGACTTCAGTAGTGTCAGCCTGAGCTGGGAGACTTCAGTAGTGTCAGCCTGATCTGCGAGACTTCAGTAGTGTCAGCCTGATCTGCGAGACTTCAGTAGTGTCAGCCTGATCTGCGAGACTTCAGTAGTGTCAGCCTGATCTGCGAGACTTCAGTAGTGTCAGCCTGAGCTGGAAAACCTCAATAAAAAATGAGGATATCGTCTAGTATTCCAGCAAGGGTTCATCAGCTACGGCAGCTTCAAAAGTTTCCTTCCAGCAGAGCTGGAGTTGCTGTCATTAGTTTTTCTGGTGGTGGTGGTGCAACACCTGCCTCCGTGCTGGTGCTGGTGGTGCTGGTGGTGACGGTGTAACACCTGCCTCCGTGCTGGTGCTGATGCTGGTGATGCTGGTGGTGACGGTGTAACACCTGCCTCCGTGCTGGTGCTGATGCTGGTGATGCTGGTGGTGACGGTGTAACACCTGCCTGCGTGCTGGTGCTGGTGATGCTGATGGTGACGGTGCAACATCTGCCTCCGTGCTGGTGCTGGTGATGCTGGTGGTGACGGTGTAACACCTGCCTGCGTGCTGGTGCTGGTGATGCTGGTGGTGACGGTGTAACACCTGCCTCCGTGCTGGTGCTGGTGATGCTGATGGTGACGGTGTAACACCTGCCTGCGTGCTGGTGCTGGTGATGCTGGTGGTGACGGTGTAACACCTGCCTGCGTGCTGGTGCTGGTGATGCTGATGGTGACGGTGCAACACCTGCCTCCGTGCTGGTGCTGGTGATGCTGGTGGTGACGGTGTAACACCTGCCTGCGTGCTGGTGCTGGTGATGCTGATGGTGACGGTGCAACATTTGCCTCTCTGTTGGTACTAGTTGTCCTGATTTTTGCTGCTGCTGATAGTGGATAATGCAATAATTGCCTCACTGTTACTGCTGTTGCTGGTAGTAGATAATGCAACAATTGCCCTGCTGCTGCTGCTGCTGCTGCTGCTGCTGCTGCTGCTGCTGCTGCTGCTGCTGCTGCTGCTGACGGTGGTACTACTAACATTGATGACAGTGGTGCTGTAACAATGGGAAATGAATAAAAAAAACACAAGAGGGAGAAGCAAAAAGTTGTACGTCAGCTTGGAAATCTTGTAGCAGAAGTTGTGTAACTACATCAGAATGACAGTACTGGATTAGGTAATAAGACTCAGGAAGACTTGAGGTCAACCAGGATGTCAGGAACTGAACAGAAGGCTCAGAGATGTCTTTCCTGAAGACTCGGAGGAAATTCCAGGAGAGGAAGAAAAGTATATGCAGTAAAGAGTGGAAGAAATTGTAACAATAAAGAAAGATGTAAGAGAGAGATCATTAAAAATGTAACGTGTGTGTGTGTGTGTGTGTGTGTGTGTGTGTGTGTGTGTGTGTTAGTTACTATTTTGTTATAAGCACTTGTCGATTAGACATTTGGCTTGTTTTGTGTATGTGTGTGTGTGTGTGTGTGTGTGTGTGTGTGTATGTTAGTTACTATTTTGTTATAAGCACTTGTCGATTAGACATTTGGCTTGTTTTGTGTATGTGTGTGTGTGGGTGTGTGTGTGTGTGTGTGTGTGTGTGTGTGTACTCACCTATTTGGGGTTGCAGGGGTCGAATCACAGCTCCTGGCCCCGCCTCTTCACCGACTGCTACTAGGTCCTCTCTCTCCCTGCTCCATGAGCTTTATCATACCTCGTCTTAAAACTATGTGTGTGTGTGTGTGTGTGTACGTACTTACCTATTTTTAATTACCTATTTGTGGTTGCAGGGGTCGATTCACAGCTCCCGGCACCACCTCTTCGCTGGGTATGTATATGTGTGTAAGTTATGTAATTATCAGTTTATTCGTGCCAATAAATGTGATGTGGATTTTCATTAGTTTTCTCTACAATTTTACCTAACTTTGATAGTTTCCCGTAACTTTAACAGCCTCATACTATAAACGTATCACCTACATCATGCACTGTATCATTTAATGTTGTGCTGCATAAACCAGGAGTACTTACAATGAAATACTTGACCTGGTAGAACCACTTCACTGAGCACGCAAAGGTCAGCTCCCTGACCCTGCAAGCTGGTGGTGACATTCACAGCTAAGACGTCTTGCGTCCAGTTTCTTGATCTCTCTTTCCCGGAGGCTGTATTGACTGATGGTGGTCATTTAAACTGTCTTTAAACGTTGAAGTTAGGGGCTAATGTTATCCTACCTCAATTATTTATATTGATAAGTTCTGTCTAAAGGTCATAACTACCCTCCCCCTATCCTATTCCGGATGCGACTTCCTCTCCCCATCCCCTCCTGGATGCTGCTTACAGCAGTCTACCAACACCTAGGTGGATAGAACGCCGACAGGTATTTGAACATAAGATCACAAGCTAAGAAAGGAGAAACACTGCAACAGGCCTACTGGTCCATACTAGACAGGTCTGTCTTAAACCCACTAACAAAAATATTTGCCCAACCCATTTTTAGTGCTACCCA
>NW_027195507.1:85000-105000 GCF_038502225.1 Cherax quadricarinatus | reverse complement strand
CCACTATGCTACCTTGGAAGGATGGAAAGCAGATTGCCTGGGACTACACCTGTGCCGCCACATTGGCAGACACCTACTTGCCATACTCCGTAGTGGAAGGGGGTGGAGCTGCCAGCCACAGGGAGACCCAGAAGATCCGCAAATATGAAGACCTTCCCCCCTTGCTATAACTTTACCCCAATAGGGTCGGAGACCCTTGGAGCATGGGACAAGTGTGCTCTCAAGTTCCTCAAAGAGCTGGGTGAAAAGCTCATCATAGAAACCTAGGACCACATGGCGACCAGCATCCTCTTTCAGAGACTCAGTTTTGCGATACAGAGAGGAAATGCCTGCAGCATTCTGGGCACGCGGCCCACCGCCGGGGAGCTGGACGAAGTATTCGAGATGTAGCTCTGAGTTACCTACGTTTTTTTAGTTTCTATTGTATCTTTGTGAATGTTTTGTCAATGTATTTTGTCTTTAAATAAAATATATATTAAATATAGGGGGTGGTAGGAGAACATTCTCAAACAGCTTCAGGAAGAACCTTGAGTTTTCCCTGAAGCAAGTTTATTCTTCTCTCTGAGGATGAGGGTCCCTAGGACAGTTCTAGAGGTGGTACCTCCCTATATTATTTAATTGCGAATATATAAAAATACCACAGATAAAACAAATTAAAAAAACGGTCTCGACCAGTCTAGCAGCACAGCGTCTGGACAATCTTAGGCAACGATCAAACCCATACGTGTATCACACGTGGTCAGACGATGAAAGTCATTGTACTGCAGGGTAAGGCGCTGTCGCCACCCTCAGCACCCTGTGATAACTATATCTGCCTCTGGAGGCTCTTGGCTGTAACTGCTTCTTCAGATAAAGCAAGAATTAACTCAATGGGAAAATGTACAAAAAATATTATTATTGTTTAATTGCTATATTAAAACGAAGAAAAAATAATTCAATACGCCATCTTGAGACAGGTGCAGCCGATAAGAGAACAATTTTCTTGTCTGCTCAAGTACGGCCACCTCGGCAGCAGCCGAAGGACTGTACCAAGTCATCAAATTCTGGCTCATCAGCTATATTTCCTATCACAGTCTATCACACAGGATGGGTTTTCCTGTCACAGTCCGTCACACAGGGTGAATTTATTTGTTATAATCAGACACAGTGGGTTCCCCAGACATCACACAGGGTCGTACGTGGTTCACTGAACATTGATGAATACGATATTTACAACACTTGGTTATCTTTACTGCCGAAACGTTTCGCCTGTACAACAGACTTCTTTAGTCCATAAACAGGTGAAAACAATGGAAGCAGTAAAGTACTTTTGATCTGATCGGACCGTCACTCTTGGTCGGAGGTGGTCAATCCTTCATGACCTGGGTCACTCTGCAGTCACTACCCATGTCCTACGTTACTCGGGGGTCACTACACAACAAATGGGTCCCCTGAGGCAGGTGTCCTAGGTCATTATGACAGTGTTTTTCCTTACACCTTCCCTTGATGGGATTTTTAGATTTTACCACCGAAGTGGCTAGTTTATTGTGTACCCCATTTCCATCCTGTGGACGGTAGCGCAAGGTATACACAAACCTAGAAACTAGGCCCCAAAAGCGTTAACAGGAGTACATCTGGATTTATATCTACAGTTCACTTATCTCTTACAAGCAAATTAAAGAAATCTGCTTAATGTATCTGGTATCTTATTTTCACTAATGAGATATCATGTCACATAGCTTATTATACTGTATCTCTACACAATACACAATGAATATGAAAATGGTACACAGTACTGACATGTTAAGTAAGACAATGCATAGTGTCCAAGATAGTAACCATAGGGTTGGCCACATTGCATTTAGTTTGATCATCATCTGCGTATCTGTCAAAATACCAGAAGCACTTGTAACGCAGCCTAGCCTGGCTACTACAACATCAGTCTTCTCACATTGCAAGTTGCTCCATGAACGTAGTTATCCAGTAATTTTTCCTCTACGCGATATTATGGGTATTCCTCTAGTGTTAACAAATTTATATTTTAACTCGGAAAATTAATGTAACTTTGAAATAGATATCCCGCTACCCATGGTTAGGAGTCAAAAGAAAATATTCATTAAGGCCCTTGGTAGGCTGAAACTGATGTGATAAGAGAGAGACAGGTGTGCTAGTTTTTTCGCCTCTAGGGATTTCATCCTGTCATAATAAGTTAATAAGAGTTCGTATCCCCTGAAAAAAAACTTAATAGCAGTTCGTATCCCCTCCCTCCTCCGAGTGACGCATTCCGTCACTTCCCTCTCGCATACACTGTGGAGCAAAATATAGGTGACTAATTACTAAAAAAAAAAACTAGATATTAATCAAAATTAGTTACCTAAAGCTAATTAGTAAACCAAAGACAGGTACAAAAATACAGCTAATTAAGAATCAAAGCGTGGCAGTATAGCTAGACTTGAATTACATCGAATTTCATTGTCTCCCATTCCTCCCTGTTACTGTCTGATCCCCTACGAGTTTAACGCTTCCCCTCTCCTTATAAATGTAATAACAATATTCCAATTCTTAATTTTTGATAAGAGAGCCAGCTACCTGGGTCACAATACTTCACCTGTGTCATAACCTGGTTCTCGCGAGGTCAGTGGGGGGGGGGGGCTGATATCGTGTGGTCTTGCACGCTCTGGTAGCGTGACCATCAGCTGATGGATCAGCTGTTCACATCGTCACCTCGTGATATCTGCAAGTGTCATGCGAGGGTAGGGGAGGGGGAGGGGGAGGAATATGTGGGAAGCAAGGGTAAAAACTATGTTATTTAGTTTTGGTAGGGGTGTTGGGAGGCGAGGGGGTTGAATGGTGTGACGTGGCGGGGACCTGGAGACAAGAATGTCTGAGATCTCAGGTTTTGAAGTACCCGGAGATTTTTTTTTTTAAGGTCGTGGGTGACGAGGTCACCTGCGCTGATAAACTATTGGGGAAAATACGGTATTTTTAGCCTTAAACCCCCTCAAGGGAAGTGCCTCGATGCCAAGGCTTCTGATCAGAGAAATTGGACTAATCTTCCTTTTCTATTGATCGAACCTGACTACAGAAGATTGCTGAGTATTCATAGTGATCTAGACAAGTTGGCACCGTGGTCAGAGACGTGAAAGATGAGTTTCAGCGTCGGCAAGTGCAAAGTAATGCAGTTCATATATAATAATCCAAGCATGAATACACAATATTTGGCAACAAACTGGACGAAACAAAAGAAAAGGTCCTTTGACTAATCTAGATCAATAATTTTAGAAGTACTAAACGATGCTTTTCGATGAGCAGCAAGACTAACAAAATGTTATTTCTCATAGCTATTAACTTAGAGTTTAAAACACCAGATTCTATATTGATTATAATGCCCGGTTTAGACTGCATATTGACTATGACGTCCAGTACTGGTCTCCAAATTACTGAAAAGGCGAAGAGGAGAGGATACAGGGAAGGGCTACTAGGCTCGGACCATCACTCAGAAACACACCTAATGAAGAAAGACTTAAGCATTTAACCTAGTGTCTCTTAGGAAACAAAGAAACTTTATTTAACCTGAGGCTCAGAGATCTCATAAAAGATATTAGACATGATCTCGTAGTCTGACAGTAGTGTAGTTTGACAGAACCGAACACTAAGAACAATTCGAAATGCAAAATCAGTTCATAACTCGAAGCTATGAAATGAAACTTTGGGGCAGAAGATGAAACAAGAACGCATGTGACGTTCTCCCTTAAAAAAGAATTAGAGCAGAATGACAAATTACCTGTTGAAGTTGTAAGCGCAAATGGTCATCTAAGAACCAGCGGGATAAGAATTTTGCAAATATAGCGTTCATCTAGATGCTACTACCTAAAATCAAATGATTAATCATACAACTGCTTCAGTAAGATCAGCTGACAGGGGATCAGCCAAGTTAATAGTGGTACTGGAAGAAACAGATGGTAGTTAGTCATAGCAGTGGTGGAGCAGTTACGATTCAAAAACCATTAAGTAGCAGTAGTTTTAGTCCATGCCTTCCATCCATATCTGTCTCCAGTAAAATTCCATACCATTTTTTTCAATGTTATGGTATACTTCTCCGTTTTCATGCGGGCAGTGGCTAAAAGAAATGGAGGGTCGGGGAGACAGCTTTCTGCTTCACCATTCTTGCCTCAAGCCTAGAAAATACATGAAAGTCCTTAATTTAGATAGACGTAGTTAAGTTTAGTATATTTATTATGTATCCCATACCCATCCTTTACAAATGTACATAATGTGTCCAGGGACTGGGCCGCAAAGTTTTGATAGCTGAACAAGTTACAGTGGTAACGAACTATTTACACGTTTATATCGGATCACAATCGTAATGATTTATTTGCGCAGACATGGATTAGGTCACACACACACACGCCCCACAAAAAAGTAGTAATGCTCTATTTACAGCGGACAAAGTCATGGTATTTTTCCAGAATGGTTTGTAATATACCACTGTAGATAGAGTACTTTGACATTTCTTGAACATTTCTGAGTTGTCTCTGAATTCATTAATTTGATCGCACTCCAGTACACAATGACACAAAGATGTGACAGTTGTCCATCTGGCAAAGTTTACATTTTGTTTGGTCTACATATGGCATTGGTGATTTAACTTCCAAAATATGCTGGTGACCCGGCCGGAGCCGGGCGGTAGCGACATCCAAGATTCTACATATTTTGCTGGATCCACCATAGACATGTAATTCCTCCTGCAGAATGATGATAGATGGACTGACTGGTGTCAGTCTTCTTCAGTCTTAAGTCAATGAAGTTCAGTTGAAGTCCTTTTCGTATTATTGTTCTCAAATTGCCAACTGACAATCCATGATTGTAATCTTCTTCCTATCTGAAGGCATATAATATAACTTAGCTAATTCAACAGTTCAATCATCCATCTGAGACCACTGTGAGATGGAATAAACAGAAGAGGCACTCCGACCCCACTGTCCATAATCCTACCACACCTGTGTCTGGGTTCTCACACAAGCATGCCACAACAGATACTTAAGAGGTTGAGAGCATTTATAGATGATAGAGAATCATGGATGCATTTGAGTTTGAAGGGTAGAGGCAAAATTATTGATGCGTGCTCCTATTTCTTTATGAGAGCCATCACTCTGTATGACAACAGCAGCACTACCAGCTGCACCAGAGTACTGATATTACGAACATAGGTGAAGAATGGACTGTGAGACCTGGGCATAATGAGAATGTGGAGCTAACAAAACTAAACAGTAGGCTATAATGTATATTTGCTTTCACCAGATATATACAAGTATGTACAATATGTACAGATAGAATAATAAGTGTACTCCGTGGTGACAGATGGCAATACAGAAGCCAGAGAGTGTGCACCGTGCACAACCGGCAGCTAGGCACGTCTGCCAATGTTTACCACAAGTGAACCACGTTGCTTCAACTTTGGCGGGCTTGCCTGTGATTGGCCAATGAACCAAGGTACTGATTTAACGACGGGTACCCTATTGATCGTTAAACCTTTAGCACCCGGTTCGCTGGTTGGGATGCAGCCTATATGGGGGTGTGACATACGCCGAATAAATTGTAACATACTCTTTGCATGTCACAGTTGGTGAACAGCACCATCAACATAAATAATTTGTGAAAAAAGTGGGCTGTGTGACTAGGTCATCAAAACAACTTAAGGTATCGTGACAGAAGTAGATAGTTCACTTAAGCAAATAGTCTCGGTTTGGACCCCAAAGTCCTCTGCTATGCATCTTTTCTCTGTACTCCCCATTTCCTCTGGCATAGTATGACTCCTACTAGTTTAACCATAGTCCGCAGTGGCTGCATGGATACAAAGTCTCAGTCGTCGTACTGTTTGTTATTATTGTTATTTACGTGAAGCACTAAAACCATTCAGCACAATGAATGGTGGAGGCTTGATCTTGATCCTCAGGTTTACTGCTCGCGACCCGATCTTGAACCAGACTCGTCGTCTTCAGTGAGCTAGCTTGCAAGTAAAGAGACGCTCACATCCACAGGCGTCGCGAGGCTTCTCAACGCAGCAGCTTCGAGGTGGACATCGGGAGGGTACAAGTGGACGACCCGGATCTATGACTAATCATTCAGCACCTGAGGGAGAGTTCCAGCAAGTCAGTCTGGAAAAAATGCGGTGGTCACCAGTCCTCCCATCAAGAACTACTGGATACATTAGGATATTTGCGGTTGAGGACGTCTTTCAACACTGCTGGGAGATGGCTGATGGTGTCACCAAGCACTGGCAGACATGATATCCACTGTGGCTCATTTCAAAAGCTACGCTTTGCAGCCAGATATTCTTTTAGCAAATTCACGAGGCTACTTTATAATGAAAAATTAAAAAAAAAATTGTGTCAAGGAGAAGAGAGTAATGTAATAGGGATACACTAATACTACCAAGAGGTCAGCAAGTCAAAACCAAGCCGAATGGCGCCAATAACAAAGCTGATCGTAAAGAAGAATATGTAGTTCAGAAATGTCGAAATCTACATGTGTCTAGAGGAAAGAAAAATGGAGAAAAAATTAATGTCCTGTTTCCTGACGAACCTTACCTAACCTAACCTCTCTGGTGTGCATGATTACTGAAAACAATTATTCTTGAGTATGCGGAATTACCGTAATCAGTTTACTTAAATGACAAGGAAAATATTACGCTTAAAGAAATAAATTATCATAAACTGTTTAACTTTGTTATAGTAGGAAAACAATGGAAAGGAGTCGTCTGCTGTAGGAAAATGGGATAATGGTAAAGATAACTCTACAGAAAATGTCAGAAATAAGATGGATGTATCTCCGATTTTAATGAGGGGACAAATACTTAGCACATATCATCACAAATATAATAGATCAGTGTTTACTGTAACTGGAAATCAATAGTTTGCCAGACATCTCGAAAAGTTCGTAAGGGGTATAGGACCGGGTAACATCAAGCCAAACCGAATCAGCTCCCATTACTTGAAGCTGAAAAAAATAGATTCTGGGTTATTATGGGATTTATTATCAACCTTATTCAATTTAAACTTCAGAAATCTTACAAACAATATTGGAGAACAAATATGAAGAAATAAAATGCTTGAAAGTAACAAAATAATGACGAAGTTTGCGTGTATATCATATACTAACATGGCGGGGAGTGATCGAGTTGACGAACTGACAGAAAGAGGAACACAAGAAAATGTAGATTACAGATTTCAAGAAACACTGCAGCAAATAATAAGGAAAATTATATGAAGGATAAATTCAGTGGTAGAAGTGTGCTAGTCAGCAGTAAATATGTACAACTTTATGATAATGTTGCATTAAGGAAAATAAGTGGAAAAACTAGAGGCGATGATGGCCAGGATTCGTTTAGGCTCATTTAGTTCACTGAGAAAACTGTGTCAGAGAATAGTGAAACCATAAACATTTGTTTATGGTAAGAAAGGCAGAACTAGAAGAGTAGAGACTGTGGAGGTCAGGATTCGTTTACGTTGCTTGCATAAGTGGCAAGCTGAAGTAGCAACCTTAAGAGAGGAAAGGCACCATAGAGTGTGTGAAGCGGAAGATAAACACTCTTCGGCACTACATTTTAGACCACAGCAGATTACGAGCGTATAGAATTAATACTGCAGAGCTCTATTGTGTAAATACGTGGCAATTATTCTACAAAAATATATAGGATTTGTTGTAATAAATTATGATAATATGAAAAGGTGGTGATACCTTTAGATACGTTGTAGACTCTTTAAGTGTAATGGTAGAGATTCCTGTAAGATGAAACAGCTGATGATGTGAGTTATTATCCTGAGTGGTATGTCAGTTATTTGGGCTGATATATTCTGTCTTTATGTCGGTATGTTTACTAATAAAATGAATGGTGCTGCCCAATAAATGCGTAACTTGGGGGAAAAAAATCGGAAAATTTCAGATCCTGCGTCACTGTACAGTGTTGCATTGTTTGACTAAAAGAAAATTAGTGTTTAAATAGCTTGTTGGACTTCCAGCAGGCGTGTGTTAGCGTGTTAGGAGTAAATGGAGACGAATGGCTTTGGGACCTGACGAGCTGTTGGAGTGTGAGCAGGGTAATATTTAGCGAGGGTATTTAGGGAAACCGGTTAGCCGGGCATGAGTCCTGGAAATGGGAAGTACAATGCCTACACTTTAAAGGAGGGATTTGGGATATTGACAGTTTGGAGGGACTTCTAAACTGTCGTATCTGAGCGCCTCTGCAAAGACACTGATTATGTATGAGTGAAGAGAAAGTGTTGAATGATGAAATTATTTTCTTTTTGAGCATTTTCTTTCTTTTTGGGTCACCCTGCATCGGTGGGAGACGGTATATATATATATATATATATATATATATATATATATATATATATATATATATATATATATATATATATATATATATGTGTGTGTGTGTGTGTGTGTGTGTGTGTGTGTGTGTGTGTGTGTGTGTGTGTGTTTGTGTGTGTGTGTGTGTGTGTGTGTGTGTGTGTGTGTGTGTGTGTGTGTATGTATGCAATAAGATCACAGTAAAGAGGTGATTTCAGAATATTCCTTGATAATGTGAGTAATCACGAAAGCGCTTGGAATTTCTCTATTCTTTCACAGTGGTTGTTTTGCATATATATATATATATATATATATATATATATATATATATATATATATATATATATATATATATATATATATATATATATATATATATATATATATATATATATATATTATTGTAACCACGAACGAGTGGTATTGATCAATAACAACACTGCGCTAGCCAAGGATTCAAACCCATGTTGTTCTGGCCCGCCACTGTGAGCGAGAACAACATGACGCCTTAACCCACAGGACCACCCAATCCTACAAGAACCAAGCTTGAAAGCTCCCACACCTCCGTATGTCCTCGGACCAAGAGTAAGACACCTAGCTTGGCTGGGTGCTTGGTTCTTGTAGGATTGGGTGGTCCTGTGGGTTAAGGCATCATGTTGTTTTCGCTCACAATGGCAGGCCAGTACAACGTGGGTTCGAATCCTTGGCTAGCGCAGTGTTGTTATATATATATATATATATATATATATATATATATATATATATATATATATATATATATATATATATATATATATATATATATATATATATATATATAATAAGGTAAACCCTTATGAACAATTCAGCACAAGGGGTTGTGGACAAGACACACTGTAACTGTACTTAATGATCTACAACACACACACACACACACACACACACACACAGTAACGGTAATTCGTAGTCGTCTTGTGATCGTGACAAGCTTCACTGTTGTCTTAAGTCGCTTTTCATGCACTCTTGATGCCTCTCTGGGCCAGAATAACGCTAGTTCATACACGGCTGCATAGGACGTAATTGTGCTCGTACTGGTATTCTTCCGCAGTTTTTATTGCTTCGAAATTGATCTCAGTTTTCAATTTGCATGATAACAAACATGATGCTCTCGACGGCGACTAAAAGAAGAATGCAGTTTACAACGCTTCCAAGGATATCTACCGCCTCCGGCCGCTTCAGGTGCGTAGCTCTATACTACGATATATATGATTAAGGAAACTGAACACATGATCAGTCTTAACGTTCTGCTTCTTAAAATCTTGGCTGTTCTTACTGTGTGAACTCCGAATTCTTTCAATAACTCAGCATGACATTGTTCACTGATCTTATCTGCAGTAACACTCTATCTGGGTAAGGAATAAAAAAATATAGATAACAATACCGTGACTGGAACAACACAAAAAATTATCTGCACATGGGAGATTAAAACTTAGGACAACGTTTATGTCCGACCTGGTCCGTTGACAAGTCACAATGACTGGTTAGTGGTCCAAGTCGGACCGAAACGTTGTCACAGGTTAGTTCTAAGTTTGGGTTATTTTTGTAGTATACCAGAGTGTCTGCTGACACAGTACACATTGGCTGAGTGTCTGCTGACATATAATAACACTGTACCTGAGTGTCTGCTGATATAGTAATGTTGCACCTGGTTGTCTGGTAACATAGTATTTGACACAGTATTTGAATGTCTGCTGACATAGTAACATTGTACCTACCTGAGTTTCTGCTGACATACTAATGTTGCAACTGATTGTCTGCTGACATAGTGTTTAACAGAGTATTTTAATGCCTGCTGACATAATAACATTGTACCTGAATGTCTGCTGACACAGTAACACTGTATCTGAGTGCTGACGTAGGAACACTGTACCTGAGTGTCAACAGATAGTAACACTGTACCTCCTGAGTGTCTGCTGACATAGTAACATTGTACCTGAATGTCTGCTGACACAGTAACACTGTATCTGAGTGCTGACGTAGGAACACTGTACCTGAGTGTCAACAGATAGTAACACTGTACCTCCTGAGTGTCTGCTGACATAGTAACATTGTACCTGAATGTCTGCTGACACATTAACACTGTATCTGAGTGCTGACGTAGGAACACTGTGCCTGAGTGTCAACAGATAGTAACACTGTACCTCCTGAGTGTCTGCTGACATAGTAACATTGTATCTGAGTGTCTGCTGAAAGTAACATTGTACCTGAGTGTCTACTGACACAGTAACACTGTATCTGAGTGCTGACGTAGTAACGCTGTACCCGAGTGTCTACAGATAGTAACACTGTACCTCGAGAGTGTCTACTGACATAGTAACACTGTATCTGCTGTCGCAGTAATCTAAGATTGGAATAAAAAAAACTACTTGTACAGTATCGCTATTTATATCGACTACGAGTGGCAGCCGTCAGCAGCGTCAGGTGGTGATAGCGCACCACGCAATACGAACACCATTGTAGCACCGGACAGGTTATTAATACTCGGGAGAAGGCCTGATCTGAGACCGGGCAACGGGGGCGGCGACCCCTTCCCCACAGTATTGAAATGAGGAAGCGCTGCTGAAGCATTGGGCGGGGGGGGTTCATAAAGCGCTGCCGAGGACTGGCAGGTCACGGGCTGATGCAGTGTGGAAGCGACCTCCCTCACGGCTGCCTACACTGCAGCGCATGGTAACCGTCCCACTGATACTTGATGTTATTTCTGGGCATCGATCTGTGGGTGTGTTGTTGAGGCGCTCACGGCAGATAAGAGTCACTGAGAGAACCTAAGGAAAATACCGATAACATTACGTACACACACACGCACACACACACAAGTGATGTGGAGGAGGCAGGAACCATACATAGTTTTAAGGCGAGGTATGATAGAGCTCATGGGGCAGGGAGAGAGAGGACCTAGTAGCAATCAGCGAAGAGGCGGGGCCAGGAGCTGTGACTCGACCCCTGCAACCACAAATAGGTGAGTACAAATAGGTGAGTACACACACACACACACACACACACACACACACCAGTTTGGAACCAACACCTAGCCAAGCACGTAAAGAAACTAGAGAAAGTGCAAAGGTTTGCAACAAGACTAGTCCCAGAGCTAAGAGGTATGTCCTACGAGGAGAGGTTAAGGGAAATCAACCTGACGACACTGGAGGACAGGAGAGGTAGGAGGGACATGATAACGACATACAAAATACTGAGAGGAATTGAGAAGGTGGACAAAGACAGGATGTTCCAGAGATGGGACACAGCAACAAGGGGACACAGTTGGAAGCTGAAGACACAGATGAATCACAGGGATGTTAGGAAGTATTTCTTCAGCCACAGAGTAGTCAGGAAGTGGAATAGTTTGGGAAGCGATGTAGTGGAGGCAGGATCCATACATAGCTTTAAGCAGGGGTATGATAAAGCTCACGGTTCAGGAAGAGTGACCTGGTAGCGACCAGTGAAGAGGCGGGGCCAGGAGCTTTTACTCGACCCCTGCAACCTCAACTAGGTGAGTACAGCTAGGTGGGTATAACTAGGTGAGTACACACACACATACATACATTTCAATTAATATATATATATATATATATATATATATATATATATATATATATATATATATATATATATATATATATATATTCCATGTATAGGTTACTAAGAACAGGTGAAAGAGGATTTCCCATTGCCATACCAAACTTCTGAGTGTAAAACTTATCATTAAATACAAATTTTGCATCAACAATGCAAAGTTTAATAAGTTTAATGATAGTAGGAACTGGCAATGGTAAATCATAGTTAACGAGTTCTTCAGATAAGAAACTTAATAAATCATCAACAGGAACTTTCGTAAACAAGGAAGTAACATCAAAACTAACCATGTTAAAATCATTTAAGTCAGTCAAGGAGCTTAATTTATCAACCAAGTCTATGTTGTTTTTAACATTAAAGTTAGAAATTTTGCCAACAATAGGGCTCAAAATATCAACAAGCCATTTGGATAATTTACATGAAACTGACCCTATGGAGCTAATAATTGGTCTGACTGGATTCCCTGGTTTGTGTTTTATTTCATTGGGTAGAATAGTTCTTGGGTAGAATAGTTTGTGGGGTGAATTGTGCAAAGGACCTATCCAAGTAGGGTCGGCGCGCGTCAGGTGTTTAACCGTTGTGGGATCTGATAGTGAGGTGCTGGCCAGACCCCTTATATAGCTTCCTTGGTAATGTTCCTTGATAATGTGAGTAGTCACGAAAGCGCTTGGAATTTATCTATTCTTTCAGAGTGGTTGTTTTGCATATATATATATATATATATATATATATATATATATATATATATATATATATATATATATATATATATATGTCGTGCCGAATATGTAAAACTGGTCAGTTAGCAAGAACTCATTTAAAATTAAGTCCTTTCCAAAATTTTCTCTTATACGTTTAAAGATATATTTTTTTCATTAATATTAATGCAAAAATTTTTAATTTTACTCCAAAAGAATCTTAGAAAACTTACCTAACCTTATTATAACAAGAGCAATTTATTTTAGCCTAACCCAACTAAATATATTTTAAATACGTTTACAATAATTTAGTACTAAACAAACACAATCAAATATATTTTTTTCGTTAGGTTCAGAATAATTTTGGCGAAATTATTGCATACACAAATTTTCACTTGTCCTATATGGCAAGATGAGCGTTGCTATTTAAGCCAAGATCGCAAGTTCTGCCTATTCGGCACGACATATATATATATATATATATATATATATATATATATATATATATATATATATATATATATATATATATTAGTTGAAATGAAGGTTTTGCGTTTCACATGGGTCTTTAATTTGGAAATTCTCGTAGTGCTTGGTCTTATAGAAACAATTTCTTCCTTCACACTATTAAGCCCCGGCCAGTGTGTGGGTGGCCAGGCCAGTGTGTGGGTGGCCAGGCCAGTGTGTGGGTGGCCAGGCGAGTGTGTGGGTGGCCAGACCAGTGTGTGGATGGCCAGGCCAGTGTGTGGGTGGCGAAGCCAGTGTGTGGGTGGCGAAGCCAGTGTGTGGGTGGCCAGGCACACTTTTTAGTCCTGGCCAGCGTGGGTGAACTCACCTATATGTAGCTGCAGGGGTCAATTCACAGCTCCTGGACCCGATGTGTCTGTGTGCGTGTCTGGCGAGCCAAACTATCAAGCTCTGACCAGTGTGTATTGACCTATTCACCTATTTGTGGTTGCAGTAGTTGAGTCGTAGCTCCTGGCCCCTCTTCTTCACTACTGGTCGCTATTTTATGTGTGTGTGTGTACTCACCTAGTTGTACTCACCTAGTTGAGGTTGCAGGGGTCGACTCCGAGCTCCTTGCCCCGCCTCTTCACTGATCGCTACTAGGTCACTCTCCCTGAACCGTGAGCTTTATCATACCTCTGCTTAAAGCTATGTATGGATCCTGCCTACACTACATCGCTGCCCAAACTATTCCACTTACTGACTACTCTGTGGCTGAAGAAATACTTCCTAACATTCCTGTGATTCATCTGTGTCTTCAACTTCCAACTGTGTCCCCTTGTTGCTGTGTCCCATCTCTGGAACATCCTGTCTTTGTCCACCTTGTCAATTCCTCTCAGTATTTTGTATGTCGTTTTCATGTCCCCCCTGTCTCTCCTGTCCTCCAGTGTCGTCAGGTCGATTTCCCTTAACCTCTCCTCGTAGGACATACCTCTTAGCTCTGGGACTAGTCTTGTTGCAAACCTTTGCACTTTCTCTAGTTTCTTTACGTGCTTGGCTAGGTGTGGGTTCCAAACTGGTGCCGCATACTCCAATATGGGCCTAACGTACACGGTGTACAGGGTCCTGAACGATTCCTTATTAAGATGTCGGAATGCTGTTCTGAGGTTTGCTATGTGCCCATATGCTGCAGCAGTTATTTGGTTGATGTGCACTTCAGGAGATGTGTCTGGTGTTATACTCATCCCAAGATCTTTTTCCTTGAGTGAGGTTTGTAGTCTCTGGCCCCCTAGACTGTACTCCGTCTGCGGTCTTCTTTGCCCTTCCCCAATCTTCATGACTTTGCACTTGGTGGGATTGAACTCCAGGAGCCAATTGCTTGACCAGGTCTGCAGCCTGTCCAGATCCCTTTGTAGGCCTGCCTGGTCTTCGATCGGGTGAATTCTTCTCATCAACTTCACATCATCTGCAAACAGGGACACTTCGGATTCTATTCCTTCCGTCATGTCGTTCACAAATACCAGAAACAGCACTGGTCCTAGGACTGACCCCTGTGGGACCCCGCTGGTCACAGGTGCCCCCTCTGACACCTCACCACGTACCATGACTCGCTGCTGTCTTCCAGACAAGTATTCCCTGATCCATTGTAGTGCCTTCCCTGTTATCCCTGCTTGGTCCTCCATTTTTTTTTTTTGTGTGTGTAGCCAGCCACACTTCCTAGCACTGGCTGGAGTGTGTGTTTTCGGATACACTTCGAAGTCTCATTACAGCATGTAATCCTGGGCTCACTTCTGGCAGCACCAGTCATCGTCTGCCTGTCCTTGACACCAGAGAGGCAGCAACAGTCTGTCCTTGACAAATGAGAGGCAGCAACATTCTGCTCTTGACACCTGAGAGGCAGCAACAGTCTGTCCTTGACAACTGAGAGGCAGCAACAGTCTGTCCTTGACAACTGAGAGGCAGCAACAGTCTGTCCTTGACAGTTGAGAGGCAGCAACAGCCTTTTCTTAGCACATGAGATGCAGCACCATTCAGCAAATCTGGTCTTGACACCCAGGAGGCACCACCTCAGCAATGTAACAGATGCAGGCTTCGAGATAGACATTTGTCTGTCTGGCAGAGGGAGAGAGAGAGAGTTATGGAAGAATTTCTTGTGGAAAATTAGACGATAGTGTAATGGTGTTGGAGTGAGGTGGTGCGAGGGTGCTGGAGGGATAGGTTTGAAGACGTGAGACAGGTGTGAGGGAGCAGGTGGCCCGGTATTCAGTAAGGTCACCTTGAATCAGCACACCTCTCACAACACCATCAACGTCTCTCAGGTGTGCGATAACATTTCTCGAACAGAGTAGCCCTGTTTACATCGAAGTCTCGTTCTTGTTTACATCAACGTCTTGTCCTTATTCTGGGGTACAGCTCTGACTCCAGGAATTCCAAAAAAAACTTCCAAGTGTTCGTCAACTCAGATTTATTAACCAAAATAACACACAAAAAAGGGAAATAATGTATCTTATTTCCTTTGGGTGTCCTTCCCCAGTATGTGACCCACAGAAAATTCCCAAGCATCTACTTAATACTACATGAATCCTGGGCAGCGCCGCTGACAAATTAGATTAGGTTAAGTTAGGTAAGATTTATAAGGAAGCAGGCACACACGTGTATAATCGTGTCTCTTGCGCTACCTCCCACGGGATGGATGTAGGGTGCACAATAAACTAGAAGCTTAGATGGCAAAATCTAAATGTAATTCTTACTGCCCTTCTAGTAGTCCGTCCAGTACGCTCCTCGCTAACCCATACAAGGCAATCTTTTCTTTATTTATATTTTGTGGTGTAATACGTATGCTAATATTCGTTAACGTAATTAAATTTACCCAGGATAGCAAACATTAAAATTTCTAAAATATTTGGAGCACACAGAAATGGAGGAATGGATAAATAACTCGAGTTCGATTCCTACCTAGTCGCAGTATTGTTCTTTGCTTTAAAACCACTTGATGCCGTGCCAAATAGGTATAACTTGCTATTTTGGCATAAATAGCAACGCTCCTCTTGCCGAATAAGGCAAGCGAAAATCTGTGTATGCAATAATTTCGCAAAAAACATATAAGAGAAAATTTTAGAAAGGACTTAATTTTAAATGAGTTCTTGCTAATTGACCAATTTTACCTATTCGGCACGACATATATATATATATATATATATATATATATATATATATATATATATATATATATATATATATATATATATATATATATATATATATATATATATATATATATTATATATATATATATATATATATATATATATATATATATGTCTACATATTTACATATACTTTGTACACTAAATAATCCCATACAAATGGGGTATCATTGGCTTTGATTAGTGCTGACAATCTGATGATGAACAATGAGGATTTCTTCAAGCACTCCAGAGTTGAAGTATTGACACAGTTCTAAGTACCACCATTCCATTAGGCTTAAATTCACTGACAACTTATAACTCAAGTACGTATTGGTAAAGGTCGTGTGCCTTCTCTTTTTTTTCACAGAGGTTACCTGAGGAATAAGCAAAGTTCGGAAACTTATGTGTGGTACCTCCAAGTGTTGGAGGGTGTGGGTCGTTCACAGTGTTGGAGGGTGTTGGTGGTTCACAGTGTTGGAGGGTGTTGGTGGGGGTTCCAAGGTAAGGCTAACAAATTCAAGATCCTAACAATATCAACTCATCAACCAGCAGAGGATTCCTCCAGGCTTCTCTAATTACGCACATGCTTCCACTGCATCGTCATCCTCTCTCTTATCTCTCTCTCTCTCTCTCTCTCTCTCTCTCTCTCTCCGTCTCAATCTGTTTTATCTCTTCTTTCTTCACCTTATCGTTTTCACTCAAATCTATAAGATGAGACACTTTTTGCTTTGAATTAATGTTTTTTAAACCAAAAAAAATCTTAATTTTATTGATAAAAATTAAATTCTTCCTAAATAGCAGAAAAATACATGAAAGAACTAAAGATTAAATTTTGATTTTAAGTTTTGGCTAGTTTATTATGCATTCAATATCCATCTTCTGGATGGTACCGCAAAAGGCCTAGGAACTAGGCCCCAAAATGGTTAAAAGTTCACTTATCTGTTACAATACACTTATTTGTTACAGTTCACTTATCTGTTACAATACACTTATTTGTTACAGTTCACTTATCTGTTACAGTTCACTTATCTGTTACAAGCAAATTTAGAAAATATTAAGCAAATTTAGAAAATTTGCTTAATATTTCGGATATCTTATTTTCATTAATAAGGTACCTTGACATGTCACATAGATTATTATACCGTCTGTCTCTATATTTCCCAATAAGTGGTTTCATTTGCATTAACTCCAAGGGTCGGAGAGAACTTTCCCTAGCTAATATCAACATGGACGCATCATCAACTAAGGATCTAACATAGGGTATGTACATCATTCTCACTATTCTCACATGAGCACCATAGTTGGAGTTGTAGTCAGCAACAACTTTGAGAGCATTTAGTCTCTTTTTTAACATTTCTTATTGAGTTACGAATTATCAAGATTTTTTCATTTCATCTTTATTTTTTTTTTTTTGCCCCATATAACCTCACCTTCAGTTTTTGTGTGCGTGTGTGTACAATACACAAATTGTTTAATCAGAAATATGTCTGTTAGGTTGAAATTGACATTCTGCAGACGTGCCAAGATTGCAGATAAACCCACGTTCCTGGTGTATATTATTGGGACAACGTTTCGCTTTGTTTACAGCGAAAAGTCACAGTAAAATGAATAGATAATTGTGTTGCAGCTCGTTCCTTTTTCTCTACTGTTGTTTTATGTTGAGATGCAGAGGTTGGGGGACTGATATGGGGGAGAGGGGGAAGTGACAATATTGCATCTGGGGGATTCATGTGTGGGAGGATTTAGATGTCTCTCTGTCTCTACCCTACCTGATGCTAGCTTTCTTTTAGTGTCCACCTCCCATTTAGCAATGGCCCACTTTTGAACGTCACCCATATGCCTACAGGCTTGCCTGTGCAAGTTCCTGTTATAGGTGGTAGGATGTCTCTTATACCTTCGCCATGCTTTGTACTTAGCAGTAGCAGCCTCTCTACAACGAAAGCCAAACCAAGGCTGATCTGTAGGCTTTGTCACATATTGCTGGTGAGGAATGTGTTCTTGTTGTAGATTAAGGATGTGTCCAGTGAAGGCTTTCGCTTGGTTGTCAACATCCCCTTGGAGAAGAGCATTCCAATCGGTGGTGGCGAGCTCAGAGCAAAGGGCTGGCCAATTACCTCTTTCCCATAGCCAGGTTGTGCGTGTGGACTCCTCACCTCGTTCTGTTGGGATCTTAAGTTTCGTAAAAACAGCCTTGTGGTCAGACGATCCAACGTAGCCGAGGGGCGACAAGTGACTATGCCTTCTGCCAGATCACTCACTACTGGGTCAAGGGAGGAGCCAGAGATGTGAGTAGGGAAATCAACAAAGTTTCTCATGTCAAATACTGCAAGAAGGTCATCAAAGTCCCTCCCTCTCTCTCTCTCTCTCTCTCTCTCTCTCTCTCTCTCTCTCTCTCTCTCTCTCTCTCTCTCTCTCTCTCTCTCTCTCTCTCTCTCTCTCTCTCTCTCTAAAATAGCAATGTTTAAATGACGCAAATATCAATTAAACAACGGAAAATAGAGTGAAGGTGCGGAAGAGACCCAAGAATAGGGAAAAGTATCCAGGACATTGGTTCTCAACATTTTTTACCGTATGTCAGAATGTCATTCCCCACTTTCCAAGAATAACTTAAAAAGTGCCTTCCGGCCTTCCATATAATATATATATATATATATATATATATATATATATATATATATATATATATATATATATATATATATATATATATATATGTATATATATATATATATATGTATGTATATATATATATATATATATATATATATATATATATATATATATATATATATATATATATATATATATATATATATACATATATATTATTTATATATATATTATATTGAAGGTCTTTTATATTTTTCTACATTAGTTCATGTAGATGAATGGTTCATATACATTTATTTGGATTATTTTTATAGTGGAATTTTACAGATTTAATAGAAACAGAAAATGTTGATGGATTTTAAAGCTTGAATAAAAGTATTTTTTTATATTCATAACTAATCACTTAACAGACTAAAGTTACTGAAACTATAATGAATATATGAATCATGGTAACTTCTGTTTTTTGACACTCGTGATAGGCTCCAAATTAGGTGTATAAAAAACAAGAATAAGTCAGGTAAAAAGTGAAATTTTATCTTTATTTTCAGTATAATCTACGATATTCATTAAACTTTATTGAATGTCGCGAATTAAATTAAAAACGAACTACAGTTCTACAGATTGTACATAATCTACAGGACATCACATTTTGTTGAGTAGTGGTCATATTTCCCCCTGAAACACCCTAAAATTCTCTGCAGGGGGGGGGGGTAATTTTCCCCTGGTTGAGAACCCCTGATCCATTGGGTCTGCCAGCCATCATCACTAGGAACTTTGTTATTCTATATATGATCTGCTGGAGGATCTCAAATTCTATATATCGTGAAGCTGATAAGAAAAATGACAGAAAAGGATGGAGACAGGCTAAAAGAAGACTTGGAAAAAACTACAGGAGTGGTCAAGCAAGCTGTTAAGTCCAAATACGCGCAAGGTCGTGCAAATCGCCACAAAACCGTGCTTAGGAGAGGAACCCTATGACGGCCTTTCGGTCAGCTCTGGACCATTGTTAAGTCACAACTGTGACTTAACAATGGTTGAAGACTGACCGAAACGTCCTTACGAGGTTCCTCTCTCCCAAGTACAGATTTTTGGGTAAATTGTTCCAACCACT
>NW_027195507.1:52500-80000 GCF_038502225.1 Cherax quadricarinatus | reverse complement strand
AGCAAGCAGACGTCACGGGGGATTGGGTCAGCAAGCAGACGTCACGGGGGATTGGGTCAGCAAGCAGACGTCACGGGGTATTGGGCCAGCAAGCAGACGTCACGGGGTATTGGGCCAGCAAGCAGACGTCACGGGGTATTGGGTCAGCAAGCAGACGTCACGGGGGATTGGGTCAGCAAGCAGACGTCACGGGGGATTGGGTCAGCAAGCAGACGTCACGGGGGATTGGGTCAGCAAGCAGACGTCACGGGGGATTGGGTCAGCAAGCAGACGTCACGGGGGATTGGGTCAGCAAGCAGACGTCACGGGGGATTGGGTCAGCAAGCAGACGTCATGGGGGATTGGGTCAGCAAGCAGACGTCACGGGGTATTGGGTCAGCGAGCAGACGTCGCGGGGGATTCGGTCAGCAAGCAGACGTCACGGGGTATTGGGTCAGAAAGCAGACGTCACTGGGGATTGGGTCAGCAAGCAGACGTCACGGGGTATTGGGCCAGCAAGCAGACGTCACGGGGTATTGGACCAGCAAGCAGACGTCACGGGGTATTGGGTCAGCAAGCAGACGTCACAGGGGATTGGGTCAGCAAGCAGACGTCACGGGGTATTGGGTCAGCAAGCAGACGTCACGGGGTATTGGGTCAGCAAGCAGATGTCACGGGGTATTGGGTCAGCAAGTAGACGTCACGGGGTATTGGGTCAGCAAGCAGACGTCACGGGGTATTGGGTCAGCAAGCAGACGTCACGGGGGATTGGGTCAGCAAGCAGACGTCACGGGGGATTGGGTCAGCAAGCAGACGTCACGGGGGATTGGGTCAGCAAGCAGACGTCACGGGGTATTGGGCCAGCAAGCAGACGTCACGGGGTATTGGACCAGCAAGCAGACGTCACGGAGGATTGGGTCAGCAAGCAGACGTCACGGGGGATTGGGTCAGCAAGCAGACGTCACGGGGTATTGGCCAGCAAGCAGACGTCACGGGGGATTGGGTCAGCAAGCAGACGTCACGGGGGATTGGGTCAGCAAGCAGAGGTTACCAGAGGTCAATGGTAAACCAGTTACTGAGCAACTGTCCTCTACCCTCCATGTTTGTTACAATGCGTGTGAAATTAAACGAAATAACTTTAGTGATGTTTTTCTATACAGTAGTGTCCTAGCATCACCATACAGTAGTGTCCTAGCATCACCATACAGTAGTGTCCTAGCATCACCATACAGTAGTGTCCTAGCATCACCATACAGTAATGTCCTAGCATCACCATATAGTAGTGTCCTAGCATCACCATACAGTAGTGTCCTAGCATCACCATACAGTAGTGTCCTAGCATCACCATACAGTAGTGTCCTAGCATCACCATACAGTAGTGTCCTAGCATCACCATACAGTAGTGTCCTAGCATCACCATACAGTAGTGTCCTAGCATCACCATACAGTAGTGTCCTAGCATCACCATACAGTAGTGTCCTAGCATCACCATACAGTAGTGTCCTAGCTTCACCATACAGTAGTGTCCTAGCATCACCATACAGTAGTGTCCTAGCATCACCATACAGTAGTGTCCTAGCATCACCATACAGTAGTGTCCTAGCATCACCATACAGTAGTGTCCTAGCTTCACCATACAGTAGTGTCCTAGCCTCACCATACAGTAGTGTCCTAGCCTCACCATGCAGTGGTATCCTAGCCTCACCATACAGTGGTGTCCTAGCATCACCATACAGTAGTGTCCTAGCATCACCATACAGTAGTGTCCTAGCATCACCATACAGTAGTGTCCTAGCATTACCATACAGTGGTGTCTTAGCATCACCATACAGTAGTCTCTTAGCATCACCATACAGTAGTCTCCAAGCATCACCATACAGCAGTGTCCTATCATCACTATACAACGGTGTCTTATCATCACCATACAGTAGTCTCCTGCATCACCATACAGCAGTGTCCAAGCATCACCGTACAGTAGTCTCATAGCATCACTATACAGCAGTGTCCTAGCGTCATAATACAGCAGTGCCCTGGCATCACTATACAACAGCGTCCTAAGATCACCATACAGTAGTCTCATAGCATCAGTATACAACAGTGTCCTAGTATCACTATTCACCAGTGTCCTAGTATCACCATACAGTAGTGTCCTAGCATCACCATACAGTGGTGTCCAAGCATCACCATACAGTAGTGTCCTAGCATCACCATACTGCAGTGTCCTGGAATCACTATACAGTGCCCTAGCATCACCATACAGTAGTCTCCTAGCATCACCATACAGCGGTATCCTAGCATCTCCTTACAGTAGTCTCCTAGCATCACCATACAGTGGTATCCTAGCATCACCTTACAGTAGTCTCCTAGCATCACCATACAGTAGTGTCCTAGAATCACCATACAGCAATGTCTTAGTATCACTATACAACAGTGTCCTAGTATCACTATACAACAGTGTCCTAGTATCACTATACAACAGTCTCCTAGTATCACTATACAACAGTGTCCTAGTATCACTATACAACAGTCTCCTAGTATCACTATACAACAGTGTCCTAGTATCACTATACAACAGTCTCCTAGTATCACTATACAACAGTCTCCTATGACGTTATTCCCATTTTGACCATAGCTCTCCAAAGTTGGTAACAGTTCACAGTTCAATGAAGCTTCACAAGACTGACAAACAACTACTGAACATTTCAGACATCCTTAAAAATATCCTTCGCTACAATGACTCGCCTTACACACAATGAAAACATTTCATTGTAATGTTGACAATATTTGTATTGTTTGCAATGTTTTTTGTTCATGTTGTGGTTATAATGTTTTATGTTACTGTGTATCACAGCTGGTCAGGCAGCTGTCCAGCTGTGACCAGGAGATTGCTGCCTGCGGCTTCCTGCTGCTGCTGCTTCTGATGCTTTTGCTGCTGCTGCTACTGTGCTGTGCTTTTGTTGCTTTTGCTGCTGCTGCTACTGTGCTGTGCTTTTGTTGCTTTTGCTGCTGCTGCTACTGTGCTGTGCTTTTGTTGCTATTGCTGCTTCTGCTGCTGTGCTGTGCTTCTGCTGCTTTTGCTGCTGCTGCTGTGCTACTGCTGTTGCTGCTGTTGTGCTGCTGCTGCTGTTGAGCTACTGCTTCTGTGTTGCTGCTGCTGTACTGTTGTGCTGCTGTGCTGCTGTTGTGTTGCTGTTGCTTCCGTTGCTCTGAGTGTTTGCATTACACAGTGTATTTTATTCAGTGTTTCTTCCTCAGATATTTACTCTTAATGTATCACTCAAGCAGGTGCCTATACAATGTTGCAAGAATCATTGCCCTCCTAGTCGTTACCTACAATGTTGCAAGAATCATTGCCCTCCTAGTCGTTACCTACAATGTTGCAAGAATCATTGCCCTCCTAGTCGTTACCTACAATGTTGCAAGAATCATTGCCCGCCTAGTCATTACCTACAATGTTGCAAGAATCATTGCCCTCCTAGTCGTTACCTACATTGTTGCAAGAATCATTGCCCTCCTAGTCATTACCTACAATGTTGCAAGAATCATTGCCCTCCTAGTCGTTACCTACATTGTTGCAAGAATCATTGCCCTCCTAGTCATTACCCACAATGTTGCAAGAATCATTGCCCTCCTAGTCGTTAACTACAATGTTGCAAGAATCATTGCCCTCCTAGTCGTTACCTACATTGTTGCAAGAATCATTGCCCTCCTAGTCATTACCTACAATGTTGCAAGAATCATTGCCCTCCTAGTCGTTACCTACATTGTTGCAAGAATCATTGCCCTCCTAGTCTTTACCCACAATGTTGCAAGAATCATTGCCCGCCTAGTCATTACCTACATTGTTGCAAGAATCATTGCCCTCCTAGTCTTTACCCACAATGTTGCAAGAATCATTGCCCGCCTAGTCATTACCCACAATGTTGCAAGAATCATTGCCCGCCTAGTCATTACCCACACTGTTGCAAGAATCATTGCCCGCCTAGTCATTACCCACAATGTTGCAAGAATCATTGCCCGCCTAGTCATTACCCACAATGTTGCAAGAATCATTACCCGCCAAGTCATCTCAGAAAATGAGAATCTTGACCCTGCGTCTCTCATAAAAAAATAAAAAACTGGAGAGTAATCCCTGTGGATTTATTCTGATACTCTGCGTTTGTTGCGGGTCGACAACCTGTGTACTGCGTGTCGACAAACTAAGTGTTGCATTTCGACAAACTACGTGTTGCATGTCAACAAACTACGTGTTGCATGTCAACAAACTACGTGTTGCATGTCGACAAACTACGTGTTGCATATCGACAAACTACGTGTTGCATGTCGACAAACTACGTGTTGCATGTCGACAAACTACGTGTTGCATGTCGACAAACTACGTGTTGCATGTCGACAAACTACGTGTTGCATGTCGACAAACTACGTGTTGCATGTCGACAAACTACGTGTTGCATGTCGACAAACTACGTGTTGCATGTCGACAACTCACATTATCTAATCAGCTAATTCACTGACGATCACTTTTGCCGCCTCCGCAGCACTGCATGTTGCAACCTGTATCAGAATGTATCCCTCTGCTCTAAATAAGAAGCGTCTGCTCTTCAGCCCACACACCTGTTTGGTCTGTACCTGGCACCCTGGTGAGTGTGTGGGCACTCTGGTGAGTGTGTGGGCACTCTGGTGAGTGTGTGGGCACTCTGGTGAGTGTGTGGGCACTCTGGTGAGTGTGTGGGCACTCTGGTGAGTGTGTGGGCACTCTGGTGAGTGTGTGGGCACTCTGGTGAGTGTGTGGGCACTCTGGTGAGTGTGTGGGCACCCTGGTGAGTGTGAGGGCACCATAGTGAATGTGTGGGCACCCTGGTGAGTGTGTGGGCACCCTGGTGAGTGTGTGGGCACACCGGTGAGTGTGTGGGCACCCTGGTGAGTGTGTGGGCACTCTGGTGAGTGTATGGGCACCCTGGTGAGTGTGAGGGCACCCTGGTGACTGTGTGGGCACTCTGGTGAGTGAGTGGTCACCCTGGTGAGGGTGTGGGCACACTGGTGAGTGTGTGGGCACCCTGGTGAGTGTGTGGGCACTCTGGTGAGTGTGTGGGCACCCTGGTGAGCGTGTGGGCACGCTGGTGAGTGTGTGGGAACTCTGGTGAGTGTGTGGGCACTCTGGTAAGTGCATGGGCAACCTGGTGAGTGTGTGGGCACTCTGGTGAGTGTGTGGGCACTCTGGTGAGTGTGTGGGCACTCTGGTGAGTGTGTGGGCACTCTGGTGAGTGTGTGGGCACCCTGGTGAGTGAGTGGGCACTCTGGTGAGTGTGTGGGCATCCTGGTGAGTGTGTGGGCACTCTGGTGAGTGTGTGGGCACTCTGGTGAGTGTTTGGGCACTCTGGCGAGTGTGTGGGCACTCTTGTGAGTGTGTGGGCACTCTGGTGAGTGTGAGGGCACCCTGGTGAGTGTGTGGGCACTCTGGTGAGTGTGTGGGCACTCTGGTGAGTGTGTGGGCACTCTGGTGAGTGTGTGGGCACCCTGGTGAGTGTGTGGGCACTCTGGTGAGTGTGTGGGCACTGTGGTGAGTGTGTGGGCACTCTGGTGAGCGTGTGGGCACTCTGGTGAGTGTGTGGGCACTCTGGTGAGTGTGTGGGCACTCTGGTGAGGGTGTGGGCACTATGGTGAGTGTATGGGCACTCTGGTGAGTGTGTGGGCACTCTGGTGAGTGTGTGGGCACTATGGTGAGTGTGTGGGCACTCTGGTGAGTGTGTTGGCACTCTGGTGAGTGTGTGCACACTCTGGTGAGTGTGTGGGCACTCTGGTGAGTGTGTGGGCACTATGATGAGTGTGTGGGCACTATGGTGAGTGTGTGGGCACTCTCGTGGGTGTGTGGGCAATCTGGTGAGTGTGTGGGCACTCTGGTCAGTGTGTGGGCACTCTGGTTAGTGTGTGGGCCCTATGTTGCGTGTGTGGGCACACTGGTGAGTGTGTGGGCACTATAGTGAGTGTATGGGCACTCTGGTGAGTGTGTGGGCACTATGGTGAGTGGGTAGGCACTCTGGTGAGTGTGTGGGCACTCTGGTGAGTGTGTGGGCACTATGGTGAGTGTATAGGCACTCTGGTGAGTGTGTGGGCACTATGGTGAGTGTGTGGGCACTATGGTGAGTGTGTGGGCACTCTGGTGAGTGTGTGGGCACTCTGGTGAGTATGTGGGCACTCTGGTGAGTGTGTGGGCACTATGGTGAGTGTGTGGGCGCTATGTTGAGTGTGTGGGCACTCTTGTGAGTGTGTGGGCACTCTGGTGAGTGTGTGGGCACTCTGGTGAGTGTGTGGGCACTCTGGTGAGTGTGTGGGCACTCTGGTGAGTGTGTGGGCACACTGGTGAGTGTGTGGGCACTCTGGTGAGTGTGTGGGCACTCTGGTGAGTGTGTGGGCACTCTGGTGAGTGTGTGGGCACTCTGGTGAGTGTGTGGGCACTCTGGTGCGTGTGTGGGCTCTCTGGTGAGTGTGTGGGCACTATGGTGAGTGTGTGGGCACCCTGGTGAGTGTGTGGGCACTCTGGTGCGTGTGTGGGCACTCTGGTGAGTGTGTGGGCACTCTGGTGAGTGTGTGGGCACCCTGGTGAGTGTGTGGGCACTCCGGTGAGTGTGTGGGCACTCTGGTGAGTGTGTGGGCACTCTGGTGAGTGTGTGGGCACTCTGGTGAGTGTGTGGGCACTCTGGTGAGTGTGTGGGCACTCTGGTGAGTGTGTGGGCACTCTAGTGAGTGTGTGGGCACCCTGGTGAGTGTGTGGGCACTCTGGTGCGTGTGTGGGCACTCTGGTGAGTGTGTGGGCACTATGGTGAGTGTGTGGGCACACTGGTGAGTGTGTGGGCACTCTGGTGAGTGTGTGGGCACTCTGGTGAGTGTGTGGGCACTCTGGTGAGTGTGTGGGCACTCTGGTGAGTGTGTGGGCACTCTGGTGAGTGTGTGGGCACTCACTCTGGTGAGTGTGTGGGCACACTGGTGAGTGTGTGGGCACTCTGGTGAGTGTGTGGGCACTCTGGTGAGTGTGTGGGCACTCTGGTGAGTGTGTGGGCACTCTGGTGAGTGTGTGGGCACTCTGGTGAGTGTGTGGGCACTCTGGTGAGTGTGTGGGCACTCTGGTGAGTGTGTGGGCACTCTGGTGAGTGTGTGGGCACTCTGGTGAGTGTGTGGGCACTATGGTGAGTGTGTGGGCACTCTGGTGAGTGTGTGGGCACTCTGGTGAGTGTGTGGGCACTATGGTGAGTGTGTGGGCACTATTGTGAGTGTATGGGCACTCCGGTGAGTGTGTCGGCACTCTGGTGAGAGTGTGGGCACTATGGTGAGTGTGTGGGCACTCTGGTGAGTGTGTGGGCACTATGGTGAGTGTGTGGGCACTCTGGTGAGTGTGTGGGCACTCTGGTGAGTGTGTGGGCACTCTGGTGAGTGTGTGGGCACTATGGTGAGTGTGTGGGCACTCTGGTGAGTGTGTGGGCACTATGGTGAGTGTGTGGGCACTCTGGTGAGTGTGTGGGCACTCTGGTGAGTGTGTGGGCACTCTGGTGAGTGTGTGGGCACTCTGGTGAGTGTGTGGGCACTCTGGTGAGTGTGTGGGCACTCTGGTGAGTGTGTGGGCACTCTGGTGAGTGTGTGGGCACTCTGGTGAGTGTGTGGACACTCTGGTGAGTGTGTGGGCACTCTGGTGAGCGTGTGGGCACTATGGTGAGTGTGTGGGCACACTGGTGTGAGTGTGTGAGCACTCTGGTGAGTGTGTGGGCACTCTGGTGAGTGTGTGTGGACACACTGGTGAGTGTGTGGGCACACTGGTGAGTGTGTGGGCACTCTGGTGAGTGTGTGGGCACTCTGGTGAGTGTGTGGGCACACTGGTGAGTGTGTGGGCACTCTGGTGAGTGTGTGGGCACTCTGGTGAGTGTGTGGGCACTCTGGTGAGTGTGTGGGCACTCTGGTGAGTGTGTGGGCACTCTGGTGAGTGTGTGGGCACTCTGGTGAGTGTGTGGGCACACTGGTGAGTGTGTGGGCACACTGGTGAGTGTGTGGGCACTCTGGTGAGTGTGTGGGCACTCTGGTGAGTGTGTGGGCACACTGGTGAGTGTGTGGGCACTCTGGTGAGTGTGTGGGCACTCTGGTGAGTGTGTGGGCACTATGGTGAGTGTGTGGGCACTCTGGTGAGTGTGTGGGCACTCTGGTGAGTGTGTGGGCACACTGGTGAGTGTGTGGGCACACTGGTGAGTGTGTGGGCACTCTGGTGAGTGTGTGGGCACTCTTGTGAGTGTGTGGGCACTATAGTGAGTGTGTGGGCACTCTGGTGAGTGTGTGGGCACTCTGGTGAGTGTGTGGGCACCATGGTGAGTGTGTGGGCACTCTGGTGAGTGTGTGGGCACTATGGTGAGTGTGTGGGCACTCTGGTGAGTGTGTGGGCACCATGGTGAGTGTGTGGGCACTCTGGTGAGTGTGTGGGCACTATGGTGAGTGTGTGGGCACTATGGTGAGTGTGTGGGCACTCTGGTGAGTGTGTGGGCACTCTGGTGAGTGTGTGGGCACACTGGTGAGTGTGTGGGCACACTGGTGAGTGTGTGGGCACTCTGGTGAGTGTGTGGGCACTCTGGTGAGTGTGTGGGCACTCTGGTGAGTGTGTGGGCACTCTGGTGAGTGTGTGGGCACTATGGTGAGTGTGTGGGCACACTGGTGAGTGTGTGGGCACTCTGGTGAGTGTGTGGGCACTCTGGTGAGTGTGTGGGCACACTGGTGAGTGTGTGGGCACTCTGGTGAGTGTGTGGGCACTCTGGTGAGTGTGTGGGCACTATGGTGAGTGTGTGGGCACTCTGGTGAGTGTGTGGGCACTCTGGTGAGTGTGTGGGCACACTGGTGAGTGTGTGGGCACACTGGTGAGTGTGTGGGCACTCTGGTGAGTGTGTGGGCACTCTTGTGAGTGTGTGGGCACTATAGTGAGTGTGTGGGCACTCTGGTGAGTGTGTGGGCACTCTGGTGAGTGTGTGGGCACTCTGGTGAGTGTGTGGGCACTATGGTGAGTGTGTGGGCACTCTGGTGAGTGTGTGGGCACTCTGGTGAGTGTGTGGGCACTATGGTGAGTGTGTGGGCACTCTGGTGAGTGTGTGGGCACTCTGGTGAGTGTGTGGGCACTCTGGTGAGTGTGTGGGCACTCTGGTGAGTGTGTGGGCACTCTGGTGAGTGTGTGGGCACTCTGGTGAGTGTGTGGGCACTATGGTGAGTGTGTGGGCACTATGGTGAGTGTGTGGGCACTCTGGTGAGTGTGTGGGCACTCTGGTGAGTGTGTGGGCACTCTGGTGAGTGTGTGGGCACTCTGGTGAGTGTGTGGGCACTCTGGTGAGTGTGTGGGCACTATGGTGAGTGTGTGGGCACTCTGGTGAGTGTGTGGGCACCCTGGTGAGTGTGTGGGCACTCTGGTGAGTGTGTGGGCACTCTGGTGAGTGTGTGGGCACTCTGGTGAGTGTGTGGGCACTCTGGTGAGTGTGTGGGCACTCTGGTGAGTGTGTGGGCACTCTGGTGAGTGTGTGGGCACTCTGGTGAGTGTGTGGGCACTCTGGTGAGTGTGTGGGCACTATGATGAGTGTGTGGGCACTCTGGTGAGTGTGTGGGCACTCTGGTGAGTGTGTGGGCACTCTGGTGAGTGTGTGGGCACTATGATGAGTGTGTGGGCACTATGATGAGTGTGTGGGCACTATGGTGAGTGTGTGGGCACTATGGTGAGTGTGTGGGCACTCTGGTGAGTGTGTGGGCACTCTGGTGAGTGTGTGGGCACTCTGGTGAGTGTGTGGGCACTATGATGAGTGTGTGGGCACTATGATGAGTGTGTGGGCACTATGGTGAGTGTGTGGGCACTCTGGTGAGTGTGTGGGCACTCTGGTGAGTGTGTGGGCACTCTGGTGAGTGTGTGGGCACTCTGGTGAGTGTGTGGGCACTCTGGTGAGTGTGTGGGCACTCTCCTGAGTGAATATACATTAACTAGTCTACTTAACGACAAAACCTGATTTCCCACAGTTAATCACTTATATTGCATTATTATTATTATTATTATTATTATTGTTATTATTATTATTATTATTGTTATTATTATTATTATTATCATTATTATTATTATTATTATTTTTATTATTATTATGATTATTATTATTATTATTATTATTATTATTATTATTATTATTATTATTATTATCATTAATATATTCATTCAGAGCGCTAAACTCATGTGGATCATTTAGGGCAAGACGTAGTGGAGGCTTGATCCTCCGTCTGTGTGCGCGAGACAGAACTTATACTACAGACTCAGTCTGTATAAACCACGATCACATGAACCCAACACAGCGAGAGACACTGGTGTTTATTAAATCAAAATTAGCAGGTTGGTAGACATGAGCTGTGTAGGAAGATACTGCTGTCCTGCAATATGAGTGTGCAACGGTAGTCTGTTTACCGTTTTGCACTCTCATAGAACTGCCGTTGTTTTCTTTCTGTCTGTTGAGCACGTAAGATCACAGGTGTGTAATACAAATTACATATCTGCGCTTATAAATAAGAAAAAGACACAATACTGTGACTGGAACAATACACAAATAACCCGTGACGACGTTTCGGCCTGACTTGGACAATTTACAAAGTCACACTAACGCCAGGGAGTGAGGAGCCCTATATATACTGGCTCCTCATTTTCTTGTATCAGTGTGAATTTGTAAATGGCTCAAGTCGGATCGAAACGTCGTCGTAAGCTTCTGTTTTCTATGTGTGGGTTATTTGTGTACATCTGCGCGTTCTTGCACGATTCTTAATCATTCTTATTCTCGAAATGTTTACTTTTTAATTTAAGAGGCCTGGTCTGAGACCTGGCCGAGGAGGGTCAATGGTGATCCCCAGAATCATTAACTGTTGATAAGTTTTGGATGTAGGATAACACACAGGCTCAGTTTGGTTCTGTTTACAGGAAAATTATCTTCATTTTTACACATTAACATCAGCAGCTACAGAGCTTTGATAAATACTGAACACCAGCAGCTACAGAGCTTTAATAAATACTGAACACCAGCAGCTACAGAGCTTTGATAAATACTGAACACCAACAGCTACAGAGCTTTAATAAATACTGAACACCAGCAGCTACAGAGCTTTAATAAATACTGAACACCAGCAGCTACAGAACTTTGATAAATACTGAACACCAGCAGCTACAGAGCTTTAATAAATACCGAACATCAGCAGCTACAGAACTTTGATAAATACTGAACACCAGCAGCTACAGAGCTTTAATAAATACCGAACACCAGCAGCTACAGAACTTTGATAAATACTGAACACCAGCAGCTGCTGAGCTTTGATAAATACTGAACACCAGCAGCTACAGAGCTTTAATAAACACCGAACACCTGCAGCTACAGAGCTTTGATAAGTGCTGAACACCAGCAGCTAAAAATGCTGCTCTCTCCTTCATTACTGTCTCTCGTCTCACATTTCTAGTCGTCTGACGGTCGTGGGTCTTCTCTCAGAGACTCCACAAGCACGTTACCAAGGATGAGTGGAGAGAAACCTTCAAGTAGGTCTTCACGGGGTGGGAGGATGGGAGGGGGTGGAAAGTGGAGTAAGTTCAATTGTTTCCACGTGTTCCACCGTGGCCACGGTTTTCATTGACTTCTGACCCTTGTACATAATCCAAACAAGTAAAATCAGAGCGTTACTCTCACTAGTGTGTGCGTGGGGAAACAGGATGTTTGCTGTAATTGTTTGTGTTGTGATGCTGCTGTACATCAGCTGCAAGCTCTCCATAATGCAGCACTAACACACCAGTAACACTCAGTCGTCAATGCGCTATGCTAAGTACACATGCAGTATCAATATAACATTTGGGAATACGAGTTTGCATAAATTCTGCGACCATATTCCCACGTACTCTCTCCACACACCAGTTAACCTCCATAACTCTGTAACAGCTGACATTGTAAGCATGTTCATGTTACCTTAAAACACTGTGTGGGTGTATGTAGAGCTGTGATAATCAGATTATCTCCTGATAATTCTTGCTCTCTCACTCGGTAACACTACTAATCTGTTCTATACAACGTCAGTATTAAAACCGCTTTTCGTATGTGTGTGTGTGTATGTGTGTGTGTGTGTGTGTGTGTGTGTGTGTGTGTGTGTGTGTGTGTGTGTGTGTGTGTGTGTGTGTGTGTGTGTGTGTGTGTATGTGTGTGTGTACTCACCTATTTGTACTCACCTATTTGTGGTTGCAGGGGTCGAGTCCTAGCTCCTGGCCCCGCCTCTTCACCGGTTGCTACTGGGTTCTCTCTCTCCCCGCTCCATGAGCTTTACCATACCTCGTCTTAAAACTATGTATGGTTCCTGCCTCCACTACATCACTTTCTAGGCAATTCCACTGCCTGACAACTCTATGACTGAAGAAATACTTCCTAATATCTCTCTGACTCATCTGTGTCTTCAACTTCCAGTTGTGACCTCTTGCTTCTGTGTCCCCTCCCTGGAACATCCTGTCTTTGTCCACCTTGTCTATTCCGCGCAGTATTTTATATGTCGTTATCATGTCTCCCCTGACCCTCCTGTCCTCTAGTGTCGTCAGGCCGATTTCCCTTAACCTTTCTTCATAAAACATTCCCTTTAGCTCTGGAACTAACCTTGTCGCAAACCTTTGCACTTTCTCTAGTTTCTTGACGTGCTTTATCAAGTGCGGGTTCCAAACAGGTGCTGCATACTCCAGTATGGGCCTGACGTACACGGTGTACAGTGTCTTGAACGATTCCTTATTAAGGTATCGGAACGCTGTTCTCAGGTTTGCCAGGTGCCCATATGCTGCAGCAGTTACCTGGTTGATGTATGCTTCCGGAGACATGCTCGGTGTTACACTCACTCCAAGATCTTTCTCCTTGAGCGAGGTTTGCAGTCTTTGGCCACCTAGCCTATACTCTGTCTGCGGTCTTCTTTGCCCTTCCCCTATCTTTATGACTTTGCGTTTGGCAGGATTAAATTCGAGAAGCCATTTGCTGGACCAGGTGTCCAGTCTGTCCAGGTCTCTTTGAAGTCCTGCCCGGTCCTCATCTGATTTAATTCTCCTCATTAACTTCACATCGTCTGCGAACAGGGACACTTCTGAGTCTAACCCTTCCATCATGTCGTTCACATATACCAAAAATAGCACTGGTCCTAGGACCGACCCCTGTGGGGCCCCGCTCGTCACAGGTGCCCATTGCGATACATCATTACGTACCATGACTCGTTGTTGCCTCCCTGTCAGGTATTCTCTGATCCATTGCAGTGCCCTTCCTGTTATATGAGCCTGATCCTCTAACTTCTGCACTAATCTCTTGTGAGGAACTGTGTCAAAGGCCTTCTTGCAGTCCAAGAAGATGCAATCAACCCACCCCTCTCTCTCGTGTCTTACTTCTGTTACTTTATCATAAAGCTCCAGAAGGTTTGTGACAGGATTTTCCTTCCATGAATCCATGCTGGTTGGCGTTTATAATCTTGTTCCATTCCAGGTGCTCCACCACTCTCCTCCTGGTAATCTTCTCCATAACTTTGCATACTATACACGTCAGTGACACAGGTCTATAGTTTATTGCCTCTTTTCTGTCTCCTTTTTTAAAAATGGGAACTACATTTGCCGTCTTCCATACCTCAGGTAGTTGCCCAGTTCCCAGGGACGTGTTGAAGATTGTGTTAAGTGGCACACACAACATATCCGCTCCCTCTCTAAGGACCCACGGGGAGATGTTGTCCGGTCTCATTGCCTTCGAGGTATCGATGTCCCTTAGTAGTTTCTTCACCTCCTTATCTGTATGTATGTCATCCAACACTTGTTGGCATATTCCTTGCTGGTGTCCCCATCTGGTCTGTCCCCCCAGAGGCCTTCCTGTCTCCACTTTAAATACTTCCTTAAATCTCATGTTGAGCTCATGTGTGTGTGTGTGTGTGTGTGTGTGTGTTTGTGTGTGTGTGTGTGTGTGCATGTGTAAGTTTGTATGTATGTACTCACCTAGTTGTGGTTGCAGGTGTCGATTCATAGCTCTTAGCCCAGCCTCTTCACTGACCGCTACTGGGTCCTCCCTCTCCCTGCTCCATGAGCTTTATCATAGCTCTTCTTAAAGCTATGTATGGATCCTGCCTCCACTACATCACTTTCCAGACTATTCCACTTCCTGACAACTCTGTGATTGAGGAAATACTTCCTAACGTCCCTGTGATTCATCTGAGTCTTCAACTTCTAACTGTGACCCTGTGTGTGTGTGTGTGTGTGTGTGTGTGTGTGTGTGTGTGTGTGTGTGTGTGTGTGTGTGTGTGTGTGTGTGTGTGTGTGTGTGTGTGCGCGTGTGCTTGTGTGTATATATGGACTGCGGATTCACCATTGCTGGCATAATAAACAAAACAGCTGTGGGAGCACGTGATCCGACAGTGCTGGTCTTATCTGCTGTCGCACGACACATTTCCTGCCATCTTGCGTCACCTCTCTCATCCTGTGGTGAGAAAAGCTACATCATCCTCACACAAGGAAGGCCTGAAGGTAGACATAACGCTAAACATGTCACCAGAGGCGAACAGTAGCTTAATAATCTTAGCTGAACATGCACATAAAGCAAATTTTAACAACGGCATGCAGATGCTTCAAGAACTTGCATTTTGCTCTTGTTAGATTTATCACAGAGTACACAGCACCAGCATGAATCCCTCAGTTGAACAAAAATATTCAAAAACTTGAAAAAAACAAACATTTGGCACGAGACTAGTCTTGCAAAGGAGAATAATAGTAAGAGAGAATAACGTTTTTAAAAGTTACAACGGTGGAATAAAGATGAATCAAAGTAGACATAATTCATAATTGCGATGTACAAGATACTTAAAAGATTAATTAAGGAAAGAGAGAGAAAGTGTGGAACCACCTGGGATGAGTCGTGGCTGGAAGTAGATTCCACACACAGTTCTAGGAGTAGGTGTGACAAGAACTGAAGATGCCAGCAACAAGAGTGCAATCATTCATGAGTGGCCGAGAAACCGAACCAGAAGACGAGCGGAGAACCCTTCAGCCAAAAATAAATGGCCATACACAAACACAAATAACAACGACGACTAGGAGGAAAATACAACACGGTCCCCTTGTCAATGTCAATAAATACCTGGTAATTTGTACCCCTCGCGAGCTTCGGATGTTTATTCTCACAACACAACTGAAACTCTGAAGGTCAATTAAGTTCACTTTTTTCCCACAAGAAAGAACCCGACCTGAAAAAAAAAGACATACTTTAAAGCCAATTTTAATTACTACAGCTGTGCTCTGTGTGTAGAGTTTTAGTGCGACAATGCAATCGCTCGGTGCAGAGCCTATTAGAATATTGTATCGCTCTGTGTAGAGCTTTATTGAGGTAATGTATCGCTCTGTGTAGAGCTTTATCGAGTTTTAATGCCTATCGGCTACCCGAAGGCCATTTCAAAGATGTATGTCACCTGTATGGTGATTCCTAATATATGTCTTAAAGTCATGTATGAGATATACTCCTACTTGAAGGTTACCTGCAAACGATTACGGGGCCACCGCCGCCGTGGCCTGGACCAAGATATGACCACCTGGTTGAAAGCCTAATCAACTAGGCTGCTGGTGCTAACAGCACGTTGTCCAGGATATGTATCACAGCCCGTCTGCTCATAAACTGACTTTAATAATAATAATAATAATAACAATAATAATAATAATAATAATAATAATAATAATAATAATAATAATAATAATAATAATAATAATAATAATAATAATAATCTTTGTTTCTACAAGTACATGATATAACTTATGCAGACCTAGCTGACATCAGTGACTTACTATAAAGAAAACCCCTGGTTAAGCAGAGCATTTCGGTCAATTTAGGTTAATTTTTGTCCATAGGATGCGACCCGCACTAGCCAGCTAACACCCAGGGACCTATTTGCTGCTAGGGAAACAGAGATAATAGGTATCTTAAGAAAACACGCCCAATGTTTCTACCCGTACCGGGGATCGAACCACGAACCTAAGTGTGTGAGCTGAGTATGATACCAACCGAGCTACGGAACACTTGAGGAACTCATTAAGTTACTTGATAAGGGGTCTGTCGGTAATTCCCTTTGTGCTTGAAGGGAGGATGAGAATTAAAACACATGTGCAACACTAGGAATCTCTGTTGACTAAACGTTTAACAAAAGAGTTGCTAACGACTGTTTAGCATGACCTACATCCAGTAGTGGGACCAGCCCATCTACGACCTCATCTCTAGGCAACTACGCCTCATCTTCATGTATATAAGCCTCTGGTCAACTGGTTCTGCTTCGAGCTAGAAAAATGATCACTTGCATCTAGTGTAATGGACTGATTACATCAAACTACCTCACCACTTCGTCTACTTTGCACAAACTCCTGATGTCTCCAGCAGTGTGATTTATTACTTCATTCAACCGATGAAGCCTGCAGCGCAGGCGAAACGTTTCGTCAATAAAAAATCCTAGAACTGCACATGTGTCTTATCAACTTGTCGGTATTGTATACCGTTTACAAAATGATTCTGAAAAGTCTTGGTCCCCTTTATGCTTACGGAGTTGTCTCTGAGTATACTCATTGCACTGCTGCTCTTCATTGGGGGTATTTTGCATCGTCTGCCAAGTTTCTTGCTTACGTACAAACATCACTGCAAGTGTATACACACACTACTGTTCTCAGTGCGTGCACATAGGAGATATTTTCTCCTGAGAAGATACATGAAGACACCAAGTCTCAAGACGGGAGGCAATTGTCACATCCAAAAACGACACTTTTTACTAGTGAAAATCTGCCGTATGACGTTTCGCCCTCATAATGTCCCACAGTGGATGACACGCCTTTTAATAAAGTTCTTCCCTGCTAGAGTTTATTTCTATTACCAAGACTAGAACAAGAACACTCACAAGGACACGCGGTGCCAGCTGCACAACCAGGACCTATTCTAGGAAGCTAATTTATTTTAAGCTCGTGTGGCTCGTCTCGCTGTGTGGTCATCATCTTCCACAGTGTTTCCCAGAGTGTGGTCATCGCCCTCCTTAGTTAATAAGGTTTAAAATTAACTGATTACCCTTCGATCATTAAAACCGCTACTTACCAACCGATACACTAACACTCAAAAAAAAAAAAATACTCAGTAATCCTTTGGTTTCCCTGTGTTTATCTCTCTCAGTGCCTCGAAACTCTTCTCAATTTAACACCATCATTCCTCCCTCACCCTTGTTTCCTCTTTCTTTTCTCATTACCTGATATCGTGCTGGAAATATTGCATTTATCTCAGAAACTGTCTTCATGATATCCGTAAGAGTATTAATATCTTATCATAAGATTTACTACTTAATGGGGTTTGAATGGGGTGTATCACCTAGGTGGGGTAGTTCAGTGGAGGCTTAACCATTGAAGGAGTCATCAACTAAACAATACCCATCCATGCCGTGAGGAGGCAATGTAGTATTTTTTTTTTTTTGACGAATAAAACACAACCCTTTATTGTCACCTCAGTTGGTTGCATTTCCTTGAAAAATGAGATCCGCTCTTTCAAATCGTCGCTTTTGTTTGATATTACATATAAGATCATCTTCAAAGCGTTGAATTGATGAAGATTTTATTCGGATTATTAACCTGGAGGGTTAGTAATTCAGGATAACCCAGTGAAGTCATGTCGTTAGACTGTTTGGTTTATTTTGATTGGGGTTCTTGAATCTACTCCCCCAGGATGCGACCTACGCCAGTCACATAATGCAAAATGAACAGAGGCAACAGTTGTTATAAAATATATCCAGCGTTTTCCCTTGTCAAGGATGGGGGTCGAACCCCGGTCCCTCAGTGTGTGATCTGAGGCCTCTACCAACTGAGGCACGAGTTTCTTCTCTATTGCTATACTTTGGTTTATAGTGTCCTTGCTTCTCGCGCCCAGCATGTGCTGATGCAAGTAGGGCGAGGCTGGTGTGGGGGAGGGGAGGTGAGGTTATATAAAGATGAGGGGATGGATGGGATTATTGGATTGTGTTCTAAATAGTGGGTTAAAATATGCGAAGGTAGAGTTTTTTTAACTAAATAAAACTGGAGACATCAGCAGTGTGTTGCTAGTCTTTTCTATATAGAAAAAATCTATTAACAAGTCTTATGTTCTATATAGAGTTCATGTGCTCATAAAAGGTGCTGACAAATGTCAGCCTGAGTTGGGAGACTTCATTAGTGTCAGTCAGAGCTGGGAGACTTCAGTAGGTCAATGTGGATATCGTCAAGTATTCCAGCAAGGGTTCAGCAGCTACGGCAGCTACAAATGTTTCCTTTCAGCATAGCTGGAGTTACTATCACTTGAGAATTATTACCATCTCTCAAGACAGCCTTGAGAAGTCATGGTTGTAGGTGGGGGGTGGGGAAAGTAGTGTGGTTGCTGCTGAGTTATTATGCTTGAGTGGGAGGCTCACGAAGCTGACATGCTGAGATTTGGGGAGACGATGTTTGTTTGTTTGTGTTTGTGTATGTTTGTATTAATTTTGGTAGAATTACCGACAATACGTTGGATAAAAGGACACAAATGCAATTAATGTGACATTTTATTGTGGTAACGTTTCGCTATCCAGGAGCTTTATCAAGCCATATTGTTTGTAACGGCTTGATAAAGCCCCTAGAGAGCGAAACGTTGCCACAATAAAATGTCACATTAGTTACACATATGTCTTTTTACCCAACATTGTGTGTGTTTGTTTATATGTGTGTGTTTATGCTTGAGTGCTTATGTGTGTATTTCTTTGTGTGTGTTTGTGTGTTCGTGTTTAAATACCTGTTTGTGTGTTGGGAGAAACTGGGTATCTGCATTGTTCTTGAAATACGTTGAAGGAGATGCTGACGGAATTAGTGAAGAGAGGAGAGCAGAACAGAGAAGAAAAGAGAGAGATATTCAAAGAGGAAACAAGATGAATGACTTAAAATCAGGCATAAAAAGATACTAGGTAACAAGGCATGAATACAGTGGGTAGATGATTTGCTGAGTCAGACATGAGCAACGGGGCTTAGTTGTAGACAAGGTCAAAACTCCACTGCAGAGGTGTTATTTATAGAGGGGAGGGAGGGAAGGTAGTCAGGCAGGGAGGGTGAGGGTGTGGTTATACACGTAAGGTTGGAAAGGGGGAAGCCTCATATACAAAGGGTTCTAGAAGGGATTACGAAGGTAGGGTGGAAAGGGTCATGTAGGGTGTGGAAGAGGTATTGCAGGGGGGAAAGGGGAGGATCATGCATACAGGGGTGGAAAACAGGAGATGTTCTGTATAGATGGAGAAGAAATGACCATGAAGATAGGTCGTCATGCATGGCTGGTGAAGGAGTGGTCATGCGGGGTTGGTGTGAAATAGATAATGCAGAGCGGTTGAAGTGCAGTTGAAGGCTCGTACAAGAGAGTTGTACGTTAGTGCAGGGCGGAAGGTTCATCATGCAGGGCAGTTTAAGGCTCATACAGGGCAGGTGTGTGTGTGTGAGAGAGAGAGAGAGAGAGTCCCTCTCTACCAACCAACTAACCACCATAAGTCTTCAAGTATTGAAAATCTGGCGCCTCCATTGTATTGTTTGTTTGTTAATAGCCTAGTGTAACACTTTAATAAGCTAAATTAACTGAACATGTAATTACTGTCTTTATAATCCCTAATCATTTTCTTTAATTAAGTTTTTAACTCAAATTAGAGGGCGCAAAGAATCTTTTTTCAATATACGTCGCCTGGCTCAGTCACCAGGAGCGGCTCCAGTCAGCCCTACCCCAACTACCACACTGTGATCCAAGGGCCAGCATTGAAGGAAGTTATCCATCTCCATCCCACAGAGTGCCATGTCACCGACCAGTGCCTCGCCCGGCGGCCACTTGTACACCATGATGCAACTGAATGGTGGTGCTGGTGGCTACTGAATTGGACCACTCGGGTCCTCAGCAATTAACCAAGTGCTTCCACAGACTCGACTAGTCTAGACTCTGACCAGTTCTTCCTCAAAACGAAGGCTCTCAGAGGCAGGCACACACAGAGGTTTGGCTTAACTGTCCTCCAATCTTTTCTCCAATCAGGTTCATGGTTCTAATCTACAGCTCTACAGCCTCACTCCTGATTGGTGAATCTCGGGTCACTCTTCCCTTCTATGAATCAAATCTAGTTGCCTCCCATTCCACAGGCGCTGTACGACCCTAGCGGGTTTAGCACTTACCCATGAGTGTAATAACAATAATAATAATAATAATAATAATAATAATAATAATAATTATTATTATTATTATTATTATTATTATTATTATTATTATTATTATTATTATTATTATTATATGACCAAGTAATTTAAAAAATCTACTTTCAGGATGTTTGATTAAGTATATTGACCAGTGGCCATTTTGTCTACCCACAGGTAAACCAAGGCTCATCCGGGTTTACGTGATAGACAACCAGCTTATCTCTCCTGGGATGTACACGCTTACACACACATGTACACACGTACCACAAAGTTTGCACGCGTGTATGTGTGTGCTCGCCTAATTAAATAGAAATAGGCAGTTAAATAGCTAGGAATAAATGATGAAACAGATAAAAATAAACAGATAAATAGATATGAATAGACTGCAAAATAAATTTAAATAGATGGCTAAATATATTAGAAAAACTGCTCAATAGATGAGAATAGAAGGCAAAATACGTAGGGATAGATGGTTAAATAGATAGATAAAGACAGCTAAATAAGTGAGAAAAACACTGCAAAACAAGTGAGATTAGAGAGAAGACGAGCAATAATAAGGGTCAAAGAACAAGGAGCATGGAATGAGAAACAAAAACAAGGAATAAAAGACAACAAGGAACAACAAGTAAGGAACGAAAAGCAAGAAACAGAGATCAAGAAACCTGGAACAAGAAATAAGAAGCAAGGAACATCCTGCAAGGAACGACGAATAAGAAACACAGACTAAGAAATAAGGAACACAGGGCAAGGAGCAAGGAACAAGGTGCAAGGACCGAGAAGCAAGAAACAAAGAAAAGCAAGCAAGGGACAAACAGCAAGGAGCAAAGAACAAGGAACAAGCAGCAAGCTGGCTAGCACCCAGCCAGGTGTTTGCCACAGTGCCACACTTCCTGGCTCCCGGGGCGGTGGTGCCACGTATGACCAAGGTGGTATGATGGTGGCCCTGCCAACATACCAACATCTTTCTTAATCCTACAGCCTCGGCGTGGGTGTTGGCAAGGAGCTGTTGCCAGGGATGTGATACACGCTAAATACGTTGAAAAGTCGTGGATGAAGATTGCTACTGTTGTTGTTGTAGTTTTTGGTGTTGTTGTAGTAGTTGTTGTTGTTGTTGTTAAAGCCATAGGAATAACTTATCTCATAAGCGTAACTTATTTTTATTTAATAAAATTGGATACATGAGCAGCGTGCTGCTATCCTATGTTGTATAATGACGCAGTGAGAGCAACGCAAAGCCTGGGTAATAAGAGGTTAACAAGTTTGATCTGAGGAAGAGGAGGGCCCTTGCATTTCCCTGGCTAAGGATCCATTCACCAGCATCAAGGTCCTTTAATAAGGCCCTCTCCAGAATATATATATATATATATATATATATATATATATATATATATATATATATATATATATACACACACACATATATATATATATATGTGAGTAGTCACGAAAGCGCTTGGAATTTCTCTATTCTTTCAGAGTGGTTCTTTTGCATATTCTGAAATCACCTGTTTACTGTGATCTTATTGCATATATATATATATATATATATATATATATATATATATATATATATATATATATATATATATATATATATATATATATATATATGTATGCAAGGAATTCGCAAGAGCAGGCGAAATACACACAAACACTGATCTCTGGCTGAAGGAGACTCGAACCTACGAACCTTGGAACAAGGTACGCAGTGCTTACCATTCTCACCACACTGGACAATACCTTAGCGTCCAGTTTGCGCTAGACGTTTGATTCAAGGCAGCCAGCTTTCAGCCAGAGATCAGTGTTTGTGTATATTTCGCCTGCTCTTGCGAATTCCTTGCATTGTTAAAATCTCTAGTAAGGCTGATGCATGCAAGGGTTGAGATGAAAAGCTGTAAGCCTTCTCCCTGAAAGCTGGCTGCCGTGGATCAAACGTCTAGCGCAAGCTAGAGGTACCTAGGGAGGTACCACCTCTAGAACTGTCCTAGGGACCCTCATCCTCAGAGAAAAGAGTAAACTTGCTTCAGGGAAAACTCAAGGTTCTCCCTGAAGCTGTTTGAGAATTTTCTCCTACCACCCCCTATATATGATAAATATTTTATTTAAAGACAAAATACATTGATATATATATATATATATATATATATATATATATATATATATATATATATATATATATATATATATATATATATATATATATATATATATATATATATGCAAGACAAGCCACAGGGGGGTGGAAATCTTTTGCTCAAGTACTTTCGCACTTCTCAGTGCGTCATCAGGAGCTATGCAATGTTGCAAGGTTGCAACTGAAAGAGTGAGGGGAAGTTATTTCTCAGAATAGCGCAGAGTGGAGCTGTCGCCAGGAGGAGGCGACAGGCCCAGTACATAAACAGGTAGTAGAACAGGGAGTAGAATGTACACAAACATGGAGTAGAATGAAATTAGCTCGGAGGCGTCCACACCACCGTATATCCTTCGATGGTGGGTACAACATCCAGCTTGGCTGGATGCACCATTCTTGAAGATTGTGTGGTCTAGTGGTCTAAAGCGTCATGCGTTTTCTCTCACCATGAGGCGGGCCAAAACAGCATTGGTTCGATTCCTTGGCTAGTGCAGTGTTGTTACTGTTATATATATATATATATATATATATATATATATATATATATATATATTTATATATATATTTATTATCACACTGGCCGATTCCCACCAAGGCAGGGTGGCCCGAAAAAGAAAAACTTTCACCATCATTCACTCCATCACTGTCTTGCCAGAAGGATGCTTCACACTACAGTTTTTGAACTGCAACATTAACACCCCTCCTTCAGAGTGCAGGCACTGTACTTCCCATCTCCAGGACTCAAGTCCGGCCTGCCGGTTTCCCTGAACCCCTTCATAAATGTTACTTTGCTCACACTCCAACAGCACGTCAAGTATTAAAAACCATTTGTCTCCATTCACTCCTATCAAACACGCTCACGCATGCCTGCTGGAAGTCCAAGCCCCTCGCACACAAAACCTCCTTTACCCCCTCCCTCCAACCTTTCCTAGGCCGACCCCTACCCCGCCTTCCTTCCACTACAGACTGATATACTCTTGAAGTCACTCTGTTTCGCTCCATTCTCTCTACATGTCCGAACCACCTCAACAACCCTTCCTCAGCCCTCTGGACAACAGTTTTGGTAATCCCGCACCTCCTCCCAACTTCCAAACTACGAATTCTCTGCATTATATTCACACCACACATAGCCCTCAGACATGACATCCCCACTGCCTCCAGCCTTCTCCTCACTGCAGCATTCATCACCCATGCTTCACACCCATATAAGAGCGTTGGTAAAACTATACTCTCATACATTCCCCTCTTTGCCTTCAAGGACAAAGTTCTTTGTCTCCACAGACTCCTAAGTGCACCACTCATCCTTTTCCCCTCATCAATTCTATGATTCACCTCATCTTTCATAGACCCATCCGCTGACACGTCCACTCCCAAATATCTGAATACATTCACCTCCTCCATACTCTCTCCCTCCAATCTGATATCCAATCTTTCATCACCTAATCTTTTTGTTATCCTCATAACCTTACTCTTTCCTGTATTCACTTTTAATTTTCTTCTTTTGCACACCCTACCAAATTCATCCACCAATCTCTGCAACTTCTCTTCAGAATCTCCCAAGAGCACAGTGTCATCAGCAAAGAGCAACTGTGACAACTCCCACTTTATGTTTGATTCTTTATCTTTTAACTCCAAGTCTCTTGCCAAGACCCTCGGGTTTACTTCTCTTACAACCCCATCTACAAATATATTAAACAACCACGGTGACATCACACATCCTTGTCTAAGGCCTACTTTTACTGGGAAATAATTTCCCTCTTTCCTACATACTCTAACTTGAGCCTCACTATCCTCGTAAAAACTCTTCACTGCTTTCAGTAACCTACCTCCTACACCATACACCTGCAACATCTGCCACATTGCCCCCCTATCCACCCTGTCATACGCCTTTTCCAAATCCATAAATGCCACAAAGACCTCTTTAGCCTTATCTAAATACTGTTCACTTATATGTTTCACTGTAAACACCTGGTCCACACACCCCCTACCTTTCCTAAAGCCTCCTTGTTCATCTGCTATCCTATTCTCCGTCTTACTCTTAATTCTTTCAATAATAACTCTACCATACACTTTACCAGGTATACTCAACAGACTTATCCCCCTATAATTTTTGCACTCTCTTTTGTCCCCTTTGCCTTTATACAAAGGAACTATGCATGCTCTCTGCCAATCCCTAGGTACCTTACCCTCTTCCATACATTTATTAAATAATTGCACCAACCACTCCAAAACTATATCCCCACCTGCTTTTAACATTTCTATCTTTATCCCATCAATCCCGGCTGCCTTACCCCCTTTCATTTTACCTACTGCCTCACGAACTTCCCCCACACTCACAACTGGCTCTTCCTCACTCCTACAAGATGTTATTCCTCCTTGCCCTATACACGAAATCATAGCTTCCCTATCTTCATCAACATTTAAAAATTCCTCAAAATATTCCCTCCATCTTCCCAATACCTCTAACTCTCCATTTAATAACTATCCTCTCCTATTTTTAACTGGCAAATCCATTTGTTCTCTAGGCTTCCTTAACTTGTTAATCTCACTCCAAAACTTTTTCTTATTTTCAACAAAATTTGTTGATAACATCTCGCCCACTCTCTCATTTGCTCTCTTTTTACATTGCTTCACCACTCTCTTAACCTCTCTCTTTTTCTCCATATACTCTTCCCTCCTTGCATCACTTCTACTTTGTAAAAACTTCTCATATGCTAACTTTTTCTCCCTTACTACTCTCTTTACATCATCATTCCACCAATCGCTCCTCTTCCCTCCCGCACCCACTTTCCTGTAACCACAAACTTCCGCTGAACACTCTAACACTACATTTTTAAACCTACCCCATACCTCTTCGACCCCGTTGCCTATGCTCTCATTAGCCCATCTATCCTCCAATAGCTGTTTATATCTTACCCTAACTGCCTCCTCTTTTAGTTTATAAACCTTCACCTCTCTCTTCCCTGATGCTTCTATTCTCCTTGTATCCCACCTACCTTTTACTCTCAGTGTAGCTACAACTAGAAAGTGATCTGACATATCTGTGGCCCCTCTATAAACATGTACATCCTGAAGTCTACTCAACAGTCTTTTATCTACCAATACATAATCCAACAAACTACTGTCATTTCGCCCTACATCATATCTTGTATACTTATTTATCCTCTTTTTCTTAAAATATGTATTACCTATAACTAAGCCCCTTTCTATACAAAGTTCAATCAAAGGGCTCCCATTATCATTTACACCTGGCACCCCAAACTTACCTACCACACCCTCTCTAAAAGTTTCTCCTACTTTAGCATTCAGATCCCCTACCACAATTACTCTCTCACTTGGTTCAAAGGCTCCTATACATTCACTTAACATCTCCCAAAATCTCTCTCTCTCCTCTACATTCCTCTCTTCTCCAGGTGCATACACGCTTATTATGACCCGCTTTTCGCATCCAACCTTTACTTTAATCCACATAATTCTTGAATTTACACATTCATATTCTCTTTTCTCCTTCCATAACTGATCCTTCAACATTACTGCTACCCCTTCCTTTGCTCTAACTCTCTCAGATACTCCAGATTTAATCCCATTTTTCCCCCCACCAAAACTCCCCTACCCCCTTCAGCTTTGTTTCGCTTAGGGCCAGGACATCCAACTTCTTTTCATTCATAACATCAGCAATCATCTGTTTCTTGTCATCCGCACTACATCCATGCACATTCAAGCATCCCAGTTTTATAAAGTTTTTCTTCTTCTCTTTTTTAGTAAATGTCTACAGGAGAAGGGGTTACTAGCCCATTGCTCCCGGCATTAGTCGCCTCATACGACACGCATGGCTTACGGAGGAACGATTCTTTTCCACTTCCCATGGACAATAGAAGAAATAAAGAAGAACAAGAGCTATTTAGAAAAAGGAGAAAAACCTAGATGTATGTATATATATATATGCATGTGCATGTCTGTGAAGTGTGACCAAAGTATAGGTAGGAGTAGCAAGATATCCCTGTTATCTAGCGTGTTTATGAGACAGAAAAAGAAACCAGCAATCCTACCATCATGCAAAACAGTCACAGGTTTCTGTTTCACAGTCATCTGGCAGGACGGTAGTACTTCCCTGGGTGGTTGCTGTCTACTAACCTACTACCTACTATATATATATATATATATATATATATATATATATATATATATATATATATATATATATATATATATATATATATATATATATATATATATATATATATATAGGCATTAGACAAGGATGTGTGATGTCACCGTGGTTGTTTAATATATTTATAGATGGGGTTGTAAGAGAAGTAAATGCGAGGGTCTTGGCAAGAGGCGTGGAGTTAAAAGATAAAGAATCACACATAAAGTGGGAGTTGTCGCAGTTGCTCTTTGCTGATGACACTGTGCTCTTGGGAGATTCTGAAGAGAAATTGCAGAGGTTGGTGGACGAATTTGGTAGGGTGTGCAAAAGAAGAAAATTAAAAGTGAATACAGGAAAGAGTAAGGTTCATTATGAGGATAACAAAAAGATTAGGTGATGAAAGATTGGATATCAGATTGGAGGGAGAGAGTATGGAGGAGGTGAATGTATTCAGATATTTGGGAGTGGACGTGTCAGCGGATGGGTCTATGAAAGATGAGGTGAATCATAGAATTGATGAGGAGAAAAGGGTGAGCGGTGCACTTAGGAGTCTGTGGAGACAAAGAACTTTGTCCTTGGAAGCAAAGAGGGGAATGTATGAGAGTATAGTTTCACCAACGCTCTTATATGGGTGTGAAGCGTGGGTGATGAATGTTGCAGCGAGAAGAAGGCTGGAGGCAGTGGAGATGTCATGTCTGAGGGCAATGTGTGGTGTGAATATAATGCAGAGAATTCGTAGTTTGGAAGTTAGGAGTAGGTGCAGGATTACCAAAACTGTTGTCCAGAGGGCTGAGGAAGGGTTGTTGAGGTGGTTTGGACATGTAGAGAGAATGGAGCGAAACAGAATGACTTCAAGAGTGTATCAGTCTGTAGTGGAAGGAAGGCGGGGTAGGGGTCGGCCTAGGAAAGGTTGGAGGGAGGGGGTAAAGGAGGTTTTGTGTGCGAGGGGCTTGGACTTCCAGCAGGCATGCGTGAGCGTGTTTGATAGG
>NW_027195507.1:0-45000 GCF_038502225.1 Cherax quadricarinatus | reverse complement strand
GCCACCTTTCCCTTCTCCGCCACCCGCTGTGCTCAGAGATGGCATTTCCCAAGTGATAGTAACTTCAGCTATCCTGGAATGAAATCTCATAAGTTCCCGTAACTGAAGAACCTTTGCTGAAATGCTTGACGATATCCTCATTTCGACCCCGCTGACGTCTCCCAAGCTCAGGCTGACCAATTTCAACCCTGTATGAGCACCATCCTGTGTGCTGGACTACAACACTGTATGAGCACCATCCTGTGTGATGGACTACAACACTGTATGAGCACCATCCTGTGTGATGGACTACACTGTATGAGCACCATCCTTTGTGATGGACTACACTGTATGAGCACCATCCTTTGTGATGGACTACACTGTATGAGCACCATCCTGTGTGATGGACTACACTGTATGAGCACCATCCTGTGTGATGGACTACACTGTATAAGCACCATCCTGTGTGATGGACTACACTGAATGAGCACCATCCTGTGTGATGGACTACACTGTATGAGCACCATCCTGTGTGATGGACTACACTGTATGAGCACCATCCTGTGTGATGGACTACAACACTGTATGAGCACCATCCTGTGTGATGGACTACAACACTGTATGAGCACCATCCTGTGTGATGGACTACACTGTATAAGCACCATCCTGTGTGATGGACTACACTGTATGAGCACCATCCTGTGTGATGGACTACACTGTATAAGCACCATCCTGTGTGATGGACTACACTGTATGAGCACCATCCTGTGTGATGGACTACAACACTGTATGAGCACCATCCTGTGTGATGGACTACACTGTATGAGCACCATCCTGTGTGATGGACTACACTGTATAAGCACCATCCTGTGTGATGGACTACACTGTATGAGCACCATCCTGTGTGATGGACTACAACACTGTATGAGCACCATCCTGTGTGATGGACTACAACACTGTATGAGCACCATCCTGTGTGATGGACTACAACACTGTATGAGCACCATCCTGTGTGATGGACTACACTGTATGAGCACCATCCTGTGTGATGGACTACAACACTGTATGAGCACCATCCTGTGTGATGGACTACAACACTGTATGAGCACCATCCTGTGTGATGGACTACAACACTGTATGAGCACCATCCTGTGTGATGGACTACAACACTGTATGAGCACCATCCTGTGTGATGGACTACACTGTATGAGCACCATCCTGTGTGATGGACTACAACACTGTATGAGCACCATCCTGTGTGATGGACTACACTGTATGAGCACCATCCTGTGTGATGGACTACAACACTGTATGAGCACCATCCTGTGTGATGGACTACAACACTGTATGAGCACCATCCTGTGTGATGGACTACAACACTGTATGAGCACCATCCTGTGTGATGGACTACACTGTATGAGCACCATCCTGTGTGATGGACTACAACACTGTATGAGCACCATCCTGTGTGATGGACTACAACACTGTATGAGCACCATCCTGTGTGATGGACTACAACACTGTATGAGCACCATCCTGTGTGATGGACTACACTGTATGAGCACCATCCTGTGTGATGGACTACACTGTATGAGCACCATCCTGTGTGATGGACTACACTGTATGAGCACCATCCTGTGTGATGGACTACACTGAATGAGCGCCATCCTGTGTGATGGACTACACTGAATGAGCACCATCCTGTGTGATGGACTACACTGAATGAGCACCATCCTGTGTGATGGACTACAACACTGAATGAGCACCATCCTGTGTGATGGACTACACTGTATGAGCACCATCCTGTGTGATGGACTACACTGTATGAGCACCATCCTGTGTGATGGACTACACTGAATGAGCGCCATCCTGTGTGATGGACTACACTGAATGAGCACCATCCTGTGTGATGGACTACAACACTGAATGAGCACCATCCTGTGTGATGGACTACACTGTATGAGCACCATCCTGTGTGATGGACTACACTGAATGAGCGCCATCCTGTGTGATGGACTACACTGAATGAGCACCATCCTGTGTGATGGACTACACTGTATGAGCACCATCCTGTGTGATGGACTACACTGTATGAGCACCATCCTGTGTGATGGACTACACTGTATGAGCACCATCCTGTGTGATGGACTACACTGTATGAGCACCATCCTGTGTGATGGACTACACTGAATGAGCGCCATCCTGTGTGATGGACTACACTGTATGAGCACCATCCTGTGTGATGGACTACACTGTATGAGCACCATCCTGTGTGATGGACTACACTGTATGAGCACCATCCTGTGTGATGGACTACAACACTGTATGAGCACCATCCTGTGTGATGGACTACAACACTGTATGAGCACCATCCTGTGTGATGGACTACACTGAATGAGCACCATCCTGTGTGATGGACTACACTGTATGAGCACCATCCTGTGTGATGAACTACACTGTATGAGCACCATCCTGTGTGATGGACTACACTGAATGAGCACCATCCTGTGTGATGGACTACACTGTATGAGCACCATCCTGTGTGATGGACTACAACACTGTATGAGCACCATCCTGTGTGATGGACTACAACACTGTATGAGCACCATCCTGTGTGATGGACTACACTGTATAAGCACCATCCTGTGTGATGGACTACACTGTATGAGCACCATCCTGTGTGATGGACTACACTGTATAAGCACCATCCTGTGTGATGGACTACACTGAATGAGCACCATCCTGTGTGATGGACTACACTGTATGAGCACCATCCTGTGTGATGGACTACACTGTATGAGCACCATCCTGTGTGATGGACTACAACACTGTATGAGCACCATCCTGTGTGATGGACTACAACACTGTATGAGCACCATCCTGTGTGATGGACTACAACACTGTATAAGCACCATCCTGTATGATGGATTACACTGTATGAGCACCATCCTGTATGATGGATTACACTGTATGAGCACCATCCTGTGTGATGGACTACAACACTGTATGAGCACCATCCTGTGTGATGGACTACAACACTGTATGAGCACCATCCTGTGTGATGGACTACAACACTGTATGAGCACCATCCTGTGTGATGGACTACAACACTGTATGAGCACCATCCTGTGTGATGGACTACACTGTATGAGCACCATCCTGTGTGATGGACTACACTGTATAAGCACCATCCTGTGTGATGGACTACACTGTATAAGCACCATCCTGTGTGATGGACTACACTGTATAAGCACCATCCTGTGTGATGGACTACAACACTGTATAAGCACCATCCTGTGTGATGGACTACACTGTATAAGCACCATCCTGTGTGATGGACTACAACACTGTATAAGCACCATCCTGTGTGATGGAATACAGGGGGATAAATCTAATCTTTGCTCCTACTGTGTAACTCATCTAGAATAAGGTAGCAACACACTGCTGATGTATCCAGTTTTGCTACATAAAAAAATGCCCTTCTAACATTGTAACATTCAATGTTTTTTATTCTTTTTTGTCACTGTCCATTCCTCAATGTGCTTTTGACCTCCCTTGAGCACCTTCCCTCACCTCTGACGCATACCAAGCACTACCCCTGTCCTCCAGGTCACCAGTATTACCCTTGTCCTCCAGGTCCCCAGCACTACCTCTGTCCTTCAGGTCACCAGTATTACCCCTGTCCTCCAGGTCTCCAGTACTACCCCTGTCCTTCAGGTCACCAGTACTACCCTTGTCCTGCAGGTCACCAGCACTACCCCCTGCCCTCAAGGTCCTCAGTTCTACCTCTCTCCTCCAGGTTCCCAGCACTACCCTCGTCCTCCAGGTCTTCAGTATTACTCCTGTCCTCCAGGTCACCAGCACTACCCCTGTCCTCCAGGTCCCCAGTACTACCCCTGTCTTTCAGGTCACCAGCACTACCCCTGTCTTTCAGGTCACCGGCACTACCCCTGTCCACCACGTCCCCAGCACTACCCCTGTCCTTCAGGTCACCAGCACTACCCCTGTCCTGCAGGTCACCAGCACTACCTCTGTCCATCAGGTCACCAGCACTACCCCTGTCCACCACGTTTCCAGTACTACTCCTGTCCTCCAGATTCCCAGTGCTACCCCTGTCCTCCAGGTCCCCAGCACTACCCCTGTTCTTCAGGTCACCATCACTACCCCTGTCCTCCAGGTCTCCAGTACTACTCCTGTCCTCCAGGTCCCCAGCGCTACCCCTGTCCTTCAGGTCCCCAGCACTACCCGTGTACACGAGGCCCCCAACACTACCCCTGTCCACCAGACACACCAGCACTACCCCTGTCCTCCAGATCCCAAGCACAACCCCTGTCCGCCAGGTCCCCAGTATTACCTCTGTCCTCTAGGCCCCCAGCACTACCCCTGTCCTCCAGGCTCCCAGCACTACCCCTGTCCTCCAGGTCCCTAGCGCTACCCCTCTCATCTAGGTCTCCAGTACTACCTCTATCCACCAGATCACCAGCATTACCCCTTTCTACCAGGTCCCCAGCACTTCCTTTGTCCTCCAGGTCCCTAGTACTACCCCTGTACTCCAGGTCTCCAGTACTGTCCCTGTCCTCCATGTCTCCAATACTACCCCTGTCCTCCAGGTCTCCAGTACTACCCCCGTCCTCCAAGTCTCCAGTACTACCCCTGTCCTCCAGGTCTAAAATACTGCCCCTGTCCTCCAAATCTCCAGTACTACCCCTATCCTCCAGGTCCGCGTCACGTGACCTGTAGTTGTGCTTGACAATCTTAGCCAAATTAGGTTTCAATATTTAGTGCTTTCACTCAGTGACACTCCACACCTGTGTGTTAGATAGCACTCCACACCTGTGTGTTAGATAACACTCCACACCTGAGTATTAGATAACACTCCACACCTGTGTGTTAAATAACACTCCACACCTGTGTGTTAGATAACTCTCAACACCTGTGTGTTAGGTAACACTCCGCACTTGTATGTTAGATAACACTCCACACCTGTGTGTTAGATAACACTCCACTCCTGTGTGTTAGATAACATTCCACGCCTGTATGTTAGATAACACTCCACACCTATGTGTTAGAATTCACTCCACACTTGTGTGTTAAATAACACTCCACACTTGTTTGTTAGATGACACTCCACACCTGTGTGTTAAATAAGACTCCACACCTGTGTGTTAGATAACACTCCACACCTGTGTGTTAGATAACACTCCACTCCTGTGTGTTAGATAACATTCCACGCCTGTATGTTAGATAACACTCCACACCTGTGTGCTAGATAATATTTCACACCTGTGTGTTAGATAACACTCCACATCTGTGTGTTAGATAACACTCCACACCTGTTAGATAACACTCCACACCTGTGTTAAATAACACTCTACACCTGTTTGTTAGATAACACTCCACACCTGTGTGTTAGATAATATTTCACACTTGTGTGTTAGATAACACTCCACACCTGTGTGTTAGATAGCACTCCACACCTGTGTGTTAGATAGCACTCCACACCTGTGTGTTAGATAATATTTCACACCTGTGTGTTAGATAACACTCCACACCTGTCTGTTAGATAACACTCCACACCTGTGTGTCAGATAGCACTCCTCACCTGTGTGTTAGATATCTCAGTAGTAGTATCAGTTCCTAGTAACCAGTTACCAGTAACCAGTGTACCAGTAGATGACTCACTACCAACCATCTGTGTGAATCACTGACTGTTATTCACGTTGCTGCGCGTGGATTTACGGGTATTTCAGACGTTAGAAGATTGTTTGTGGGGTGCCGGCAGGTCAGAGGTCACGTCTGCCAGTCTCAACCAGTCGCCCCAGCCTGCAAGCCAGTTGTAGCCATCTTTCAAGCTTCCTGGCTTAGTTCATGTGCTAAATGCTTCAATCTCCGAGGGGGTGACCCGGATTTTGCAATTAAGCCAGCTAGTAAGCCAGTCTGTGGGAGTGAGTGCCAGTCAGCCTGCCTCAATCATCCAGCCTGTCTCCTGTCATCCACCTGCTCCTTCATGCTGTGTGCATTGTTACACGTCTTCCAGTCAGTCATTCTCGTAGGTTAAGCCAGCAAGACACCCAGCTTCCTAACCCAGCTGAGAGATAGAGACGTAAGCCATGCAAGTTCCTCTGAAGTCTTGTATCTAATATGGCTTTGTGCTACCAGTTGGATGCTGGTAAGAGTGGTATTCACCATCCCTGTGGAATATAGTGGTTTAAGCCACCTGGGTTTTCTCATGAGGGGTGAGAGTGTGCGCCAGTGAGCGCCAGCGAGTTGAGGCTGCTCCCACCACCACCCGCCACCCACTCTCATCTACCTGTGGCTTTTTCCACCCTTGTACCGGGTCCTAGCACTGTTTTGGCTCACATAATTGGTCAAGAGATTGTAGCTGTGCGCCAACGATAAAGCCGTTATGTGAGTTCACCTAGAAAGTGCATTTCTTCACGACAACAGTGTGAGGAGGAATCATCACCCGCCCACAGGACCACGTCTTCCCTCATCACCGTCACCTGTCCAACCACTGCTTCCAGACTTCAGTGATAATTTTCTGTTTAGAGACATTTTTCTTTGCATTTAAAGATATTTGCGTGAGACATTTACAGTGAATTTCTTATGTACTCTAAGTCTTGTGTTTTCAGCGTAGACTCAGTGTTTCCTTTGACTCATTATTTTTTAATTATTTTTCAGTATTATCGTTCATCTTTCGTGTTTCATTTTTATATTTTTTTCTGTTTTTTTTTATGCTATTCTCTGCCTGCAGTAAGTATTATTTTGTAGTGTACAAGTTTATTCTTTATTTGTGTGCAGTATTTTATTCCTTACCCCAGTCATTCACTCCGTGTGAAGTAATTCATTCAGTTTATTTCTACCGTATGTTCTTTCAGCATTGTATTCTCCAGTATTTGTCATTATTGTAATTCATGCAGTGTTATTCACCCCAGTATACTAAATTATCCATTTATTTCTATGTGTACCTTGTTTTTTTTCATATGCCAGCAGTGCCTCATTCCCTTCATTTTTTCGTAGACTCGTGTACCATTATTTTTATGAGCAATTTTTGTAGCATCAGTCACAGCAAGATTTTGTTGTAAGAACATAACTGATAAGTGTATAATCCTTGTTGCATGCCCCGCCACTTGTAAGTGTTGTGTGCTCCGTCACTTGTAAGTGTTGTGTGCCCCGCCACTTGTAAGTGTTGTGTGCCCCGCCACTTGTAAGTGTTGTGTGCCCCGCCACTTGTAAGTGTTGTGTGCCCCGCCACTTGTAAGTGTTACACTTCCAGTTTTGTTTCTTGTTTTATTTTTATTCATATTTTTCATATTTCTTTGAACAAATTCACTCTTAGTGTAATTTTACTTATTTTTAACGTAAAGTGTTTTCTTTACTCTGTTTGAGTAAATTGTTTTGTTTAATTTACAATTAAGAGTTAAAGTGTTCAGCCAGTCTTTCTTCATATTTTTATTTTTATTATTTAACCTGCATTTTCCAAGTGTAACTTTTATTGCTGCATTGATTATTTCTGCGCCTTGTTTTTTGCTCTTGTTCTGCAGTGAATTATTTTCTTTTATTGATTTTTTTATGCATTGTTATTCTCAGTTCATTGTTTGAGTTTCCTGTTTTTTTTTTATTATTTTTCCTCATGTTGTCTTTGCATTATATTTTAATTTTGTTTATGCACTCTTAGAAAATATTTAAATTTCCCAGTTATCTCTCTTTGCATACAATTTAGTGATTTTATTTTATACTTTTTACATTGATTTACAGTTTTATTAGTTAATTTCTTTATTAGCAAGAGTACAGACAGCTCATTTTGCATTTAATTCAGCCTCCAGTAATATTTTTACTTGTAAATGTTAATGTATTTTCTTTATCTTGCTCAGCAGTCCCTTATATTGAGTTGTCCTTCCTCTTGCAGTGTATCTTAGACATTTTTTTTATTACTTCTGCAGAATTAGTTACATCTCTCTTATTTCAATTTTAGCATTTTGTGTCATTTTTATTATTCATTATTTTTGCCTTATTTGTTTTTGTGCAACTTCTTTGCCATTATGCCTCACATACCTTCAAGTGATACTTTAGTGAATGGCGACACTCAGACCTCTCAGGCTACTGCTGCTCCTGTCATCAGTCCTCATAGTTCCTTATCGACTGACAGACCGACCCAGACACTGAGACACTATAGTTTTACTCGTGATTCCCTTGATGCGTTACCTTTATTCAATGGCCATGTACATAGTCTTGAAGCATGGTTTACTGCCATTCGTTCTCGTGTTAATGCTCTAGTTGACGGTCCTCCTTCAGAGGAAAGTCTTATCAGACTTTCAAAAGAAGCTCTTCATCGGTCCCCTGCTGCTGTTCACGTTGTTGATCTCCTTGAAATGCGAAACTTCAGGAATCTTACAAAGTGGTCACAATATGAGGAACTGATTAGTTCTTTCCTTGTACCAGTAAAAACAGCTGATCCACATGTCGTTCTTCGGGAACTCGTGAATGCTACACCCATGCCTAATGAATCGTTGAGTGCATTTGCTGTTAGATTAAATAAACTTTTATCATCATTTATCAATACTGTCCTGTCCTCAGCTTTTGTCCCTGACGAGGATAAACCATCCACAGCGTCGTTTGCTAAAATAGCAGCTTTTCGAGCAATCAAAGAACTAATGCCACCTGCTTCCGTGTGTGCTTATGAGGCTAATCCTCCAGCTGTGGCATGGAACCACTTATAGCCCTAAATCATATACGTTCTTTGTGCCCCCAGGGTACTTTCCCGTGTATCAAAAGTAATTTCACACCTATGCCTCAGTCTGCACCACCTCTTGTTTGTGCCACAGTGACAAATCGTGGTAGTCAACCATCGCAGCGATCACCAAGGACCAGTGTACAGAGTCATTATAAACCTCGTAGTATTCATAGTACATTCAGTAACCATAGTCAGCGGACTTGTTACAACTGTGGTTTCCGTGGCCATATTGCAATTAATTGTCCTGATAGTCACCCTAAGAGGCGTCGTACTGATGATGAGTACCAGTCAGATCTGCCGTACTGTACTTATCATAGAATACATGGACATGACACATCTGAGTGCAATGCTCTCTACAACCTTCAGTACTCTAGATCTTTCCGTGGCCGTTCCAACCGCAGAACCAGGAGAGGAAACAGACGTCGTGGTTCTCAGACTAACCAGAACCAGGCTCATTCTTCCAATTCGGGGGAATTCGAGCGCCCCAGTCAAACCGTCCCATGGTGACAGTAGGTGATAATGAGTACACCATCCCCGTTCACAATTCCTTTGAAGCCTTAAGCAGTCTCGAGAATGACAATCCCGCTGATGATGTTGCTTCACACGTCTCTGACGTAGATGATTTTGGGGATGAAGTGGAACAAATCTTTTCTGATGACAACCCTCCTTTTAGTTTGCACATAACTTCCAATGCAACCATAGGTCCCATAGTACAAGCATCTGTTCATAATGCACCCATTCATGTGTTCATATTATCAGGTCTAGTTTGTTTAAGGATAAGCAGTTACGACATGTCCTTCTCGTAGAAGCGACTCATGTGTCCTCCCTTAGTGGAGTAGCTGGTTCTCACCTGCGTGTCCGAGGTAGGACTTCCCTCACCTTTTCACCTTTACTGCTTCCTTCCTTGTTGTCGACCAGATTACTTTCCCTGGCGAACTTTTACTGGGATTTGCTTCCATGAGAGACTTACGCTTTGTGCTCGACCCTTATCGATGGCATGCCCAAATTGATGACTTGATCATACCATTTTGGGGTTACCAGCTTGGAACCGAGATCTGCCATACTGCCGCAGAATACGACGCTTGGATTAAGTCCTTACAGGCCAGTGCATTTTCCAGTAGTGTACCCAAGCGGTCAGGCACTGGTGATCCTGTCACTCCTGTCTGTGTTCCACCTACAACTTCAGGTTTGCAAGATAGTGTCCAGTTACCTCAAGTGTCCGAGGACACTCTGACTACCTTGAGTGCTCAGCCTATCCCTGCAATGTCTGCTAGTTCAAGTAGTAGTTCCTCCACAGGGGACGCCTTGTCGGAAAACGATTACTTGCAACTAGTAATGCCATCTCTTGTTGATGTCACATGCCGTCTGCAGAAAGACGTTTCTGTCGTGGCTAGTGCCCTCACTAGAGTGTCTGTTGTTGTTCCTAGTGTTCCAGATGGTGATAACGTCCTAGTTGACAGTGATTCCTGCAAAGTAAAGGGTTTATTTGTTGAACCATCCTTACATGTTGTGAGAGATAGTTAGATCCATTTCTTCCTTGCAAACACTTCTGGTCACAGTGTTCGTCTCAGAGCTAATACCAATCTTGTTGACTTTGTTCACTAGCCTTACCCTGTTCAGCTAGAGGATGAGTTGTCACCTGACCAGTGGGTCGGTGCTATTTCTACCGGGGAGACCTCATCCACTTCACTGGATCAATCCGTTCCACCAGTTGAGGAGAAAGACTTAGCTCCCACTGACTTCCCAGATGAGGTCAAGCATTTGTTGACTCTGTTGAACAAACGTCGTAAAGCCATTGCCTTACCAGGTGAGAAGATGGGTATAACGAACTTATTGTCCCATCGTATCCCACTTGAACCTGGTACTAGACCTATCTATATACCTGTGTACAGAATGCCTCATTCACAAGTTGCTGTCGCAGAAGAATTGATCAATCAAATGCTTGATGATGGAGTTATTGCACCTAGCAATTCACCTTGGAATGCACCCTTGATCCTAGTACCTAAGAAGGATGGTACTTGGCGCCCAGTGATTGACTTTAGGAAGTTAAATGCGAAAACTATTCCAGATCGCTTCCCACTTCCTGTACTGGGTGATCGTTTACGTAACATCGGAGATAACAAAGTCTTTTCAACCCTGGACTTGTTACAAGGGTTTGGCAAGTCCCTCTTCACGAGGACAGCCAAGAGCTAACTGCATTCTCCACTCCTACAGGTCATTATCACTTCCTCCATATGGCCTTTGGATTACGATCCTCCCCTATCACATTCTCAAGGCTCATGACTAATATCTTTAGAGGTCTCATAGGTAATGCACTTATGGTGTACTTAGATGACGTAATTGTCATGTCTAAAGACGTGGATACACACTTGAAAAGACTTGATGTAGTACTTGGTAAGCTTGAAGAAGCCAATTTAAAGATCAAACTGTCTAAATGTCAATTTTTCAGATCAGAAATTAAGTTTCTTGGTCACGTAGTCACTCCTAGAGGGGTTACGACTGACCAAAGTAAAGTAACTGCAGTACTAAATTTTCCAACTCCCAAAACTGCTGATGCCGTAAGATCCTTTGTGGGCTTAGCAGGTTTTTATAGATCTTTCATTGCCAATTTTTCTTCCATAGCTGCTCCTCTAACTGAGTTGCTTAAGAAAGATGCTCCTTTTGTTTGGACCTTCCGTCAAGAAAGAGCATTCCAAACTCTAAAAGAAAAGCTAACATCTGTTACAATTTTTAAATTTCCAGATTTTTCTAAGCCCTTCTATCTGACAACTGATGCTAGTTCTATTGGCATAGGTGCCATACTAGCTCAGAATACTGATGGCAAGTACAACGCAGTTGCATTTGCTAGCTGAGTCCTTACGAAGGCTGAACGTAATTATACAGTAACTGAGCAAGAAGCTTTAGCAATAGTATGGTCTTTAAAGCACTTCTGAGACATTATTTATCAGTACTCTGTTCATGTCTTGACAGACCATGCTCCACTGATACCTTTATTCCAGAATAAACAACCTACTGGAAGGTTAGCCAGATGGACCTTGACTATCCAAGAGTTCAATCCCACTTTTGAACACTTACCTGGCAAGTCAAATGTAGTCGCAGATGCCTTATCACGACATGTTAGTATAGTAACTGCAGACCCTCCATTTATTGCCAAGGATGTAAAGAATGCTCAACGAGCAGATCCCATGTAGTCTGGTGTGATTCGATTCCTGCTCCAGTAAGATCTTATTCTGACTGTGAAGCCACCAGCACCCATCAGTGACTTTGTCATGAAGTTCTTGAAGATTTGTGTGCCCTTGTACAAGATCCCCTAAATCCACCTTTTGTTCCCCCAACTCCTCCAAAGAAGGGGTTTTGGAGAAAAACCAAAAAGGAATGGTGTCTTAGGGCCCTTTTCCCAACATTTAAACTTGGGTTTGGGGTTTTCCTGATGTCGGTGTCAAAAATTCTGTTTTAATTTCTATGGGGGCCTTTTCCTTTTCCCATTGTAGGGGTTGGATAAACGTTTCCCCTTTGAGTTTTTTTCAAATCCAAAAACCCAATTTAAACGGGTATTTCATGCAACTCGCCATTAGCTAAAAGGCGTTTTTTGGGAAAATGGAAAACACCGAAAAATCCACCCGGGTTTAAGGTCACTCATGAAAAAAGTCTAAATTTCGGGGTTCGAGTTAGTTTTTAAAACTTTAAAAAAAACCCTCTGAAATGAAACGTAAAATTTTTTGGTTTATCGGGTATTTGGGAACATATCACGGGGTGTAAAGGCTTACTCAGTTAATCCTTGGACAGTTTTCCCAAAAAAAATTTTCAAAAAATTGGTAAATGGAAAAAATAATGACGGAAAAAATTCCATTTTATTATTAAAGGAAATTTAAAAAAAAAACACCAAATTTGAAATATTAATCCTCATTAAAAAAATGAAAATAAAAAATAAAAATGTGTTTAATTTAACGCAAATTTAAAAAACTTGGGTGTCTGGGGGTTGGGCCTGTTTTTTTAAAATCTTGGCCGTTGCTGATGATCAGGGGAGGTCCCACGCGGGTGTTGGTTGCCACTGGCTAGTTCTTACAGTGGCCTTAGTATTCTACTCCGATGACGGAAGCCAGGTTCTTTATCACTGCAATGATGAGGGTTGCAATCCATGATTCCATGCAGGTGCGATAGTGCCATTCAGGGAGAGTCTCAGGTTGGTCATCTCCATCAGTTCTCTTTCGTTGATTGACAGGTGAGCCCTCTCCATCATCCAGGCTGGAGAGTGATTGATTACCCATAGCACCAGAATCACTCTGCATGATGCATTATTACTAAAGAGATGTAGTGAATTATTACGGCAGTCAACCTAGATAATGAGACCCCCCAGAGGAGCTGAGGTTATTATTGAGTCAGAAGTGAGTTTTCCATTAATGGAGTCACTGGAATACAGCGAGCGTATACTTGTAGTGGTGCTGGGACATGAGTCTAGTGATTCATGGCTGGATCCCGGGCCCCACGTCACCTTCAGGGAGGGGAAGGAAGGAGGGGAGGGATAGGGGAGCTGGGCCAGGCCTACCTTAACTATGCAGCCGGCAGTCAGGCTATCCTTTCGGAAGATTGTTAGAGGAAGGCGGGAATCGCGGGACGTAAACACACCTACCTTAACCGTCTTCAGCAATGCAAACTCTCCAGCACCCAGGAGAGGAAAAAGTGGGAATCGTGGGCTTGACACCTACCTTAGCAAATGTGCTGTTATTCAGAGCTATTATTATCTGTATCATCCTCTCTACTCCTATCTATTTAAGACTTTTCCTCATGCTCCCCCTTTGAAGTATAGTCAGGAGTGCAGAAGGGATAAGGCTGGAAAGTTCTAGCATAAGAGTCGTGTAAGGCCAAGAATCTTCTGCACAATAAACAGCAGTCAGAGAGAAATATTTGGATAGACCATTTGATATACACAATGTGGAACTTAAAGGCCTGGAGTACAGTATCTGCCTCAAGAGTGACTATTGGTTCCATCAAGTTCTAGGTATACTCGAGGATTTTGTGAGTCGTTCTAAAATGAATTCTTTTTCCCCTTAGATAAAATTTAAGTTTGATTCCACATGAGGACCCAAACATTCCTTTTCTATGATGGGTATCTCGTTTCTGTGGGAAGGTTTCAGACTAGAAACCTTTGGGAATTACCATCATGGTGTCATTAATGCTTTTACTAAGTAATATTGGAGACATCAGTTCCCAATAAAATGTTTATTAATATCTGGAATCTTAGTGGGTCACTGAAGATGCTTTTCAAAACTTTCCAGGCTACGTGAGAGAGTTGAGAAGTTCTTCTGGACTTTCAAAGTCGGATGGATGCACCTGCCAGATCAGTAAAGTTCTGGGATAAACGTGTAAAATTTGGAACCAAGCTCTTTTGGAAACTTTAGTTTTAGAGAGTGAATTCTAATAAAGCTGATCTTGCTGGGAGGCTACGGGAGTTATTCAGTATCAGTCCAGATATCTAATCTTGTGCTGCTGAGCATTTCTTGGCCATGTTAGGACCATATAAGTGTAGCCCTCATGAGCTGACAGTCTTCAATGTTTGGATATCTTATTTACATGGATGTCATTACGCCATTAACCTTCATTTATAAGCTGCAGAACATTTGGCATATGCCCGTGCCCCTCTCATGGTCATGGGTGTGCAGGCCAGTTACCAGGCAAGAGAATACGCAGTTCTGCTGCATCAGTCCTTGGGTGTGGAAGCGGTGTGCTGTGAGAGAAGGATCTAGCATTGCATGATGATGTATTCCTGTGCAATGCTCAATCTCTGAGAAAGGAAGGAGGAGTCCTTAAGATTTGTGGCAGATCATCTATGTAGGGCGCCGTCAGCCACGGTTATGGCGTTCGGGCCTCTGAGTCGTACTTGAGTCTGTATGGTTGCTCTGTTCTTATGCATTTTGCAGTGGGCAGTGCAAGGATGCTAGGGTTCCAGTGATGCTGGTTTTGTGGTTGTCTGCCTCCTCAGTGTTCAATCCTAAAATTGAGGCTGGATTTGGTATGATTTTCGTTTGGTCGGTTGTCGTCACTGAAGTCAGTCTTGTGGATGCCGTGGAAGAAGTAACCTGCCCTGGAATATCAAGTAGGCAATCTAATACATTTAAATGATTCCATATCTCCATATAGTCGTCAAAAGATTCATTATGTCATAATATTATGGTTGTCCAGGTGATCAAGAAGTCACCAAGTCATATGAATTCTTCATCATAGTCTAAGTTAAATTATCAGTTACTTTTATACATTCTTCAGTTGTCATATCAAGTTCGTGTGACTAAGTCAAGGAAGTTGACCGAGCCAGTTGGCAGATTTCTTAATTATCTTCTCAGAATGTTGATATGATAGAAAACAGATTTCCCTAACCAGCTTCTAGGGTATCACTTTCCACAAATTTTATTACTTTATATGGACCCAGCACCATGCTACTAGATAGTTATTGGACTTGCAGTCAACCAAAAATTACAAGACTTCATCTATACAAGAACTTGCTCCTCTGACACTTTGGAATCAAAATGGGTTTTGTACTGGTCCATTTTGTGAAGCAGGTTTTCAGAGCTATGTCAGAGGTCTCTATCAGTTTGGATCTAAGGTCAAGGAGAGCTAACAGTAGAAGACCAGACCTCAGCACTCCTCCTCATTAGTCATAGGTCATGAAGGATGGACAGCTGGGCCTCATCTACCACAGAGAATTCAAAGGTAGAAAACTAAAGAAGTCACCAGGAACCCTCATATAATAAGCCTGAGGTGATCAGCGATGCCCTCCTTGGGTTAAAGGAGCAAAGTTTCCTTAAAATGGGCAAGTGTTCATGGCCTCAATCCTCCATCACAGCTGGGGATGATAAGTGTAGTGAGAGGAGAGCTTCACTCTTACAGAGTTAGTATATACTGTTGCATTAAGTCAGATGTAAGTTGTGTCCACGGTCATACAAAAATTCTCTGGGGATGCAGACTCTATGGAGAAGATAGACAAAGGCTTAGCCACACCTCTGTAGTAGATTACCAGATCTTAGGGAACGGCTTCGGAAACTCAGAGCAAATCAACTAAATATTAGTATATATCTATGTCCCCAGATGGAGAGTGGAGATAAAGGATAACGATGCTCAATACTACTCTTTCAAATTGCCATAAGGAATGGCATTTTGACCATAGGTGCTCGCCTGAGTACCTCAGGATGACGGTTGGCAAACTTATACGATCTAATGGGTAGTGATATCTAGAGGACATTTTATTAAATAAGTTTCCCTAATTTTTAGCTGAGTTTGATGCAGAGAATGTCGTATAGGAAGATTCAGGCCATTTAGAACAGTCTCTGCATTGACTTGGAACAACTAAGGTAGATAGTCTGTCTCGTCTGAATTTAAATTTGAATGCAAGCATACAAGATACCTTTATATGTTCAGTTATACATAGAAAGAAGTTTTTCTTTGGATAACGAGATTTTGTTTAGCGGCATTGGCAATTCTAAGAGAGGGCAGTTACGTTTATAGGTGTGAAGGTCCTTGATATCTCTAGGGAGGCTTAAAGTCAGGGGAAAATCAGGGATGGATAGTAGAGAAGGGAAGCCTGGGCTTTGGTCTGAGCCCTAGTCCAGGACATTTATCGTATCAGGTGATATCTTCCGCTCTGTCCTAACAGTGAACCGGTGATCCTGCCCCTCGCTTTCCAGGAGTATCATCACTGGTTTTAATCCCATGAATCTCACGAGACGTTATCTCATAGACTTTCAGGGGACACCTCGGCTCTACGGAAGGAGGATCCCAAACACCTGTATCATCTTTGGTGATGAAGAGTCAGCCTCAGAGGAAGGAATGACACACTTACGCTACCCTATTAGTACAGACAGAAGTAGTAGGAGCTAAGTACAACTGAGATAACCTAGCCCAGACCCTAATGCCAACAACTGCAATGGATGGTAGGAAGTGTGTGCAGCTAAGTAGTCTGTAGAGAGTATAGCCAGAGGGAATAGAGTTTTCTTTGGGTTAGGGACAGCTTATCAGAGCGAGCTATACATGGCATCATTGTCTCAATAAGGCTGTTGGATACATTAAGTCCATTAACTGTTCCCACCAGACAGAGAAGAGGGTGTAGTCCTTCTGATCTTTAAACATCTTCCTTTTTGGACCTTAGAAGAGGACAATCCAGATGTTGCTGTTCCTTCAGCACCCACTGAGCCAATGACACGACAGGATAAAGGGAAGTCATTTCTTTCCACACAGAGAACTTTGATTTTCTCACTTGAGTCCCCAGTGAGCCCACTTACCCTTAGGGTTCAGTCGCTAGATCTTGCATAAATTTTATGAGCCTCAGCGCCACAGGTCTGCAGCCTCAACCCAACCCCACTCAGCTTTAATCCAGGTTACATTTCAGTAGATATTCATTATCAGTGGGAAGGCTGCCAGGAACTGGTCAGCAACCATGGAATCTCAGGGTCCATAACTGCAATCAGTTCTAGGCTCTCCATAAAAGTCAGACCAACTTGAAAGAGTGTACCTGTAAGCTTTACTGAGGATTCTAGCCCAGGCTATGAGTGCATACCGTCTCCTGCATAATTTGCAGTTTTGATATACTTTAAAGTTGCCTTGTAGTAAGTTTATAATTACATATGATATCCTGCGACAAAGTTGCACCGAATGTGGGAGGCTGTAGAAAATACTTATTTCCTAACCTGGTAGCCAGAGTGTCAGTGAGCCATTTACAGGGTGTAGTGTTTTTCTCACTCATATGCATGGAAGTTATATCTTTACCTCTGTAGAGAGTAAATTAAGGTGTTGGAATATATTTTTGTTTTACGTTATTCACGTACTCCTTCCTCTGGTGTTATTGTAATATAAGAAGTTGTTTTCTTTTGTTCTCTAATTCAAGGCGGATTTTCAGGCTTGCAATCCATACTACTCTCTCTATTAACTCCAAGTTCTCTGAAGAGCACCCTCCAGCCTCCTCATTTGCTCTTTCCTCAATTCTCTGTTTAACTTATTCTTACATTACTCTAGCTCTCTCCCCTCATGATCAAGTCTATCACACTCTTTTGTCTTCTCTCTCTCTCTAACTGTCTTTCTTGGGTTTCTCAAGTTCTCTCTCTCTCTTTTCTCTTCCCTTTTAGTTCTCTCTCCTTGCTGTACCTCTTTCTCTTTCTCTCTCCACACTCTTCTTCTCTTTCCCTTCTAACTGCTCTGCTTCTCCTCAATTTCTCTCTCTCAAATTATACCATGGATCTTGGCACTAATGAAGATTCTAAATTTTTCCCTCTTCTTCCTAACCCGCCCCAGCATTACTTTCAAAACTGGTGTTCCTCCATGTGCAGAATAGCCTTAAACTATCAGGAAATGATGGAGTGTTAAAAGAAATGGAGGTTCAATTCCTGCTCCATAGACTATAAATCAGGCAGAGGGCTCAGTCCTGCTTTAATTACAATATATATTAGTCAAGGCAGAGGTTCTGCTGCTGGCTCCGAGGCAAACAGTAAGTGCGTGGTCCCTTGACAATCAATCTTCTCATAACAAATCAAAATTGTCTACAGTTTCCTTGATAAGATAAAGAGCTCAGTAAGAACAAATTTGTCTACAAATCTCCCAGATTTCATGATCTAAATCCTCAAAGTCTTTCAAGCTCCACAAAAATAGATGGGAAGAATTAACTAAATGTTCCTGCATAGCTTGACTTACAATAAATTGGACTATAGCAATCACCGATCACTAAATGCCTGTACTGGTCACTACATGAGAATGATTTACCTCATGGCTGGTGGTAGCCGTCCCCATGGTATACAGCGTTAGGATTCAATGGCAATTCAGGATGGAGGTTGAATCTTGATTCAGTAGAGTTGGTCTGCTTAGTCCTTAGCCCCTTGAAGGCATAGCCCCTGTAATAACTGAACCTAGTATGCAAGGCTGGCTCCTCCTCAGAAGATTATTGAATGAAAAGCTAATAACAGACAAACGCCAAACACTTTGTTACAGAAATACCAAATAAACACTTAAATAAATAATAATCTACATTGAAGATAGAAAATGAGAAAATATAAATGATGGCTAGATTCAGCGTAATCGGCTTACAGATTGTCTGGTGTTGGTGACATGCACTGTATTGCATTTAATCCGTAGCGTTGCTCAGTGATGCGAGGAAATTCTGCGGTCTTAGTTTACAGCCCATGGCTGGTTCTTACCAGTATAGCGCCAGGTATTCTGCCTCGATGACAGAGGAAAGCCCAGGTTCTTTGCTATGCTGGCTGTGTGGTAGGAGTTACGTCCTCTGATTTCGCCACAGGTGCACGGGTAGATCAAATCAAAGTCTCAAGTTGTTAGTCCATCTCCATCAATTCTACTCGTTGATTGCTGGTAGCCCTCTCCTCCCTTAAGCTGGAAGATAGACAGGTTACCTGCTTGAAATCACTCTCATAGTAAGTACAATGCCTAAGGTATGGTGATTAATACAGCAGTCAACCTGGAAACAAGACTGAAAGGATAAGTTTATTATTGTAGTCAGTGAGTTTTCAAGCCAATAATTCACTAGAATACAAGGCAGGCATGTCACCACAGTAGTGCTGGGGCTGTGATCCCCAAGTGAATTTACTGTATTTTGGACCAGGCCCCATCACTGCCTTTCCCGGGAAGAAGGAGGGAAGGATGGCAGGAACTAGACTGACCCTACCTTAACGTGCAGCGTTAAACCGCCCTTTAGGTGCCAGGGAAAAGGTGGGAATGAGACTTGACTCCACCCCTCTCATAACCAGTGGCCGGCTTGGCCAGAGCTATTTAGCACCGGAGAGGAAAAGAAGCGGGAATAGGGCTTGAAACACCTGCACACCTTAACAAGTAGCGGCAGCTGAGACTACTTGTTGCTATATGCTCCCTCTGCTCCTATCTGTTGGACTTTTCTCCACTGGCAGTAAGTACTGGGGATAGAATGAAGTATAGTCGAGTATAAGGAATGCATTTCTAGATCATGTAGGTTAGTGTGCCAGAGATAATGACAGTGTTAGCCCAGATAATGCAGACTCAGCGATCTCCTGATCCTGTGCACTCTGCCTCGGTGCTCAGTCAGAGGATCCAACCTGAATCTCGTTATTCCCTACATGCATAGTGGGTATGGAAATCCTCAAGTATCATTTGCCTTCTGGTACTCAGACACTCAAATACAGCGCCAGGTGCTTCAGAGCAACAGGGTTGATCCTCTCAGAGATGACACCCATTCTACATATATCAATCTTACCTATGGAATTGCAGGAGTTAAATGCCAAATATACTATAGATGAATAATTGCAGTATCAACTTACTCAGTATTCAAGAATTTTTGTGTATTCACATTCTCTCAGTTCACAGAGATTAACAGTCTAGATTTGCGTGCACGAATCTGCCTTTCTATTAAACACTTCTTTCTTTGTATATGTTTGCCCTCAAGTCCATCGAATCCACATGATACAGATGATTGATCAAATTTTTTTACTCACTTCTGTGTATAATCCAATGCTTGAGTCTCATTCGATGAGTTATTGCACTATAATATACCTTATAATGTATTTACAGTTTCATTACAGTTTCAGTTACATAAACTGTTCAATACTTCTACTTATACTTATATTATAATGTTCAATTTATTTATGTACTTTTGACATTCATCAAGATCAGCCAGACTACCACCATCGTTGTTAAGCTGTATATCAGGATGACATACGTGCAATACCAAAGCTCTCAGCTGCCAAGTGCCAGTTCCTAACCCAGTTCACCAGTAACCAGTATACCCAGTAGATGGCTCACTACAACCGTCTGTGAATCACTGGCTGTATTCCATTGCTACACAGCCTGTATCTTTCGCCACCGCTCCACACCTGCAAGGCACTGGTACAGGTCAGTCTGAGATAGGAGCCCAGCAGAGACATAGGGCGGCTGGTAGCCCTTCCCATACTTTCAGTGCCTCAGTTATATATATAACTTAGTCTACATAGTATAGATACAACATCAAATTCTCAAATTTATATTAGTTAACATTTACACCTGTATATTAAATACTTTTACACCTGTACTAGATAACACTCAGAACCTGTATGTTAAATAAGACTCCACACCTGTATTAGATAACCTCCACACCTGTATATTAGATAACACTCTCCTGTAACTATGTTAGATAACATTCACGCCTGTATATTGAATATGCCTCCATATATGTTAGAATTCACTCACACTTGTATGTTCAAATAACCTCCACACTTATTTATTGGGCCTCCACACACACTATGGACCAACCTCCACGCCTGTATGTAGATAACACTCCACACTTATGTGTTAGAATTAACTCCACACTTGTGTGTTAGATAACACTCCACACCTGTTTGTTGGATAACACTCCACACCTGTGTCTAAGGCAACACTATCATACCGAGGAAGATAGCGGGGAGTTTGAGTCTTCTAGCCATCCTTTACACGGCCTCGCTTCTCCTGGCACTCCACCACTACTTGTGAACCGTTCATTAATTACCTCTTTAACTATCGCTAGGTGCAAGTAGTTACTTAATCTCCCTTGTATATCACTTTTAATTGCCACTTAACCTCGTCTTAATATTTCATATAATATTTCTGGAAAATATCAAAGAGAACAAATGGAATACCAATGATACCAATAAATAATATGGTATTTTATTAATATTCCTTGGTCACTGGGAAGTTAATTGATGAAATGTGTGCAGGTTAAACTACTAACTTCTTTAAACCCTGACAAATTGGAGGAATGCCTTACATGTAGAGGATACACTTTGATTTAGACTGGCCTCCTTGTTTCATGAAGCTCTTTCAGTTGCTAATAGAGTCAGCTGCGTTCCATTCCATACGATCCTTTGACTCTTGTGCATGGTACTTCTAGCTGATGTTGTCTATTTCCCATCTGGTTCAGTGCTTCTACCTGGTCCTCTCTCTCTCTCTCTACCTCTCTCTCTCTCTCTCTCTCCTCTCTCTGCCCTCTCTCTCTCTCTCTCTCTCTCTCTCTCTCTCTCTCCTCTCTCTCTCTCTCTCTCTCTCTCTCTCTCTCTCTCTCTCTCTCACTCACCACTCCTCACGGCTTTGTTACTAATTGTATTGCGTAGCCTGTTCATTAGAGCTGCACAGTGGAAGAGCTAGACCGTACTTTCATTAGCTGCCGGTCTGCGTCCTTGCGTTCGTGCCCGTACTGCACAACATCCATGTATCAGTGCCTGAGAGTGGTCCTCAGCTCGTGTTGCACAGCATTCATACAACAGTGGATCCTAATCCATATTTATGTTCTCATCATCAATTTTTCCTTAACAAAATAAAACGAATAATGAAAAGTGGACAGGTCATTCTCATATATTTAATTCAAATATCTGACCTCGCAGTGGAATATTATTAGAAATGCAAACTAGTAGGTTCCATCTGTGCTAGAGATCCACAGATATTTCATGCGTGAAACAACCTTAGGATGTGCAAGTATAACCCACTAGTGCCAGAGAAGACCAACTCTCTAGTTCATGGAAATTCACAAGCAACACATTCAGCCTTTCCGTTGGTTAGGCTTCATGCGCGACTCTGTTCCTGGATGAGAAAGGATAAAAAAAGTAGAGACTAGATTGTACAATTTCTAGCCAAAAGAAACTCAAAGTTGCAGGAAACTTGCTTTGGGAGTAGGGAGAACTAGTCTAGGCACTCATACCTGGGAAGAAAAAAATAAATCAAGAAATAAAAAAGCGTAGAAGGAAAAGCCTCATGTCTAACCTACTTCTGAAGTGCAACTGACATAACATCAACAGTGCATGCAAGCTTAGAAGACGCAAGATGGCCTTTAAGGAGCCTATGAAACCTTACGTCTAAACATCATATAAGATAGCTAATTACCATCAGTGCAAATTCTCCACCAAACAAACAAAGAAAATGAATTCGACAGCAGGCAGATATCTGAACTAAGAAACAATGACTGAAAGCTATGCAACTTTATGACTGCTGGAGCATAGACTAACAAAGAAACATGTTCACTATACTATTAGACATAGAGATAGTGAGCAAAGACTAACTGTTCAGTTAGGGAGAACTGTGTTGTCTGAGTTCCATTACAAGCTAAACACTCGAATGATTTATGGAGTTGAAAAGTTATGAGAGGAAGATCCAAGATTATTATAGCTACGTGGAAGTGATAAACTCCTCTGTGGCAGATCCAAGAGCTAGGCTCAGCTACCATTAATCTGCTTTTTACACTCCTCCAGTTAGGAACTTGGAGGTCACATGAGGCCAAGACACATGAAGAGCTAAGATAGTGGTAGTACTGGAAAACTTCATGCACCAACACATAAAGGACACCTGAGAGGATGAACCAGCAAGACTAGGACTAGTGTTTCTGTCCAAATGAGTAAGATGTGAGGACACTCACATAAGACCCCCTTGGGGCCAGCGATCATGGTTTTAAACTTCAGATCTACAAATGTGAGCTAAGTGGAGCAGGGCAGGACAGATAGAGCCAAACTACAGAAAGGGACTACACAGGAATGGGGAACTTCCTGAACAGGGTTCAGTGGGACAGAGAACTAGCGGGAAGTCAGTTAATGAGATGATGGAATATGGCAACAGTATTACAGGAGGCTGAGGAGATGTTTGTATCCAAGGGTAACAGGACTAATGAAAAGCCAGGATGAGCCCTTCAGATTTCACCCCAAAAGGTGCAGAGGCCAAAACCAAATGTGCTGGGAATGGAAGAAATATAGAGAAGGCAAGGACCAGGAGAATGAGAGGAGGCAGTCAACAAGGCCAGAAATAGATATGCACAGATGAAGGAAATGCAGCAATACCAAACGACATAGCAGCGAAAGTAAGTCATTAAAGAACTGTTATACAGCCACATCAGGAGGAAAACAACAGTCTCAAGGACCAGACAATCCAGGCTAAGGAAGGAAGGAGGAGGACAACAAGAGCTAATATGAAGTATGTAGACTCAGTGAGAGAGTTGAGAAGTGTTCACAGGAGACAGGAAGGGGGCTCAGAAGACAGGAGGTTGAATTTCACCGTATGCTGGACACAGTACACACAGCCGAGGAAGAAGTGAAGAGGCTTCTGGAGTGAGCTACGATGCCTCAAGGCAATTGAGCTGATAGCATCTCTCCATGGGTCCTGAGAGAGGCAAAGGCGCTATGTGTACCCCTAACAGCAATGTCCAATGCACATCTCAGAGCAGGAAGTTGCCTGAGGCGCGGAAGACAGCAAAATGTAAGATTCCCAATCTTAAAAGAGACAGACATGCGACACTAAACTGAATGATATCACTGGCACTATACCATACAAAATCACTTGGAAAAGATTATCAGGAAGAATGAGTGAACTTATCCGAAGGAATGATCATCACAGCAGCCAACATAGTTTCCAGGACCAGGAAATTGTGTATCTGACCTACTGGAGTTCTATGACATGGGTGCGTGGACAGAGGAGGGGTGGGTGGATTTGCATTTTCTTGGACTGCAAGAAGACGTTTGACACAGTACCACACAGAGTTCAGTACAACTGGAGGAATGGCTTAGAGGATGCAGGAAGACCTGCAATGGAAGTCTGTAGTGGAAGGAGGCCCGGGAGTAGGAGTCAGCCTCGGAAGAGGTTAGAGGAGGGTAAAGGGTTTTGTGTGCACAGGGCATGGACTTTCAGCAGGCATGCGTAGATACGTGTTTTGATAGGAGTGGTGGAGACAAATGGTTTTAATGCACTTAGCGTATGGCCCAGATTGCTTGGGCAATGCAGCATTTATGAGGGATTCAGAGAACCAGCGGGGCCCGGACTTGAGTTCTGGGATGGGAGTACAGATTCGCCTGCACTCTGAAGGAGGTCATTAATGTAGAGTTTAAAAAACTTATGATCATAAAGCCCTTCTGGCAGAACCAGTGATGGAGTGAATGATGGTGAAGTTTTTCTTTTCAGACACCTGCCTTGGTGGAATCAGCCAGTGTGATAATAAAAAATATATATATATATATATATATATATATATATATATATATATATATATATAAATATATATATATATATGTGTGTGTATGTGTGTATGTGTGTGTGTGTGTATGTGTGTCTGTGTATATGGTTCATCACATCAGGTTGCATGCAACCAAGCGGCCCAGCCAACCTAGTTGATGAGGCCTGATCACCACGGGAAGCCTGAGTCACCCAGATGGGCCGCTGGGGGCCATTCCACTCCAAGGCCTTACTCATGTATATATACATATATATATATATATATATAGAGAGAGATGGGGATGGAGGGGAGAGAGAGAGAGGAGGAGGAGGGGAGGAGGAGAGGGGAGAGGAGAGAGAGAGAGAGGAGGAGGATAGGATAGAGAGAGAGAGAGGGAGAGAGAGAGAGAGAGAGAGAGAGAGAGAGAGGGAGGTGGGAGAGAGAGAGGAGGTGTGTGAGGCCATACTCCCATCCCACAGTTAGTGTAAGTCACAGCCTCAGAGATCCACCTCCTAACATGCTAGTTTATTATTTCTGGTCACTACCTTCTGCTGGGAAGGGCTCTTCATCAAGGATCTGGAAGCTGCCTCTCGCCTCAGATCAAGCAACCACCTTTTCCATTGCCCAGAGGGCTGCTTAAGCCCCTGTAGGTCAGTGGCTATGTGGCCCTGCAGGCCCTCCCAGGCTGTGTGGCCCATATGGGTCCCAGGGACACATGTAGCCTCAAATTCAAATTCAAATTCCAAGTTTATTCTCTATAAGGATTACAATACAGGTTACAGAAATTTAGTTATTGTACTTAGTTTATATAGTAAAATAATAATTACAAGTGTACCACTGAACACTTAGCATGGCTAGAGCATTTTCAAGGCAGAACTTAGTTTTATTCTGGTATAAAAGTATTAAATTATAGAGTAGAAGATTGCAGTGTGGCAAACTAAGTGACTACGTACTGGTTGTAAGGTTTAACTGATAGATGCTTTTGTTTTGGCACAATTACATGAATTTCAGTATTGGAGTATCACAAGTTCATTATTTTAAGACTGAGATTAATATTTCTGTTGCAGTCAGATAGGTATGAGTGTAAGTGCAGACCACCAGGTGGTATTCGTGTAGTTAGTTGACCTTGGGGTGTATCAGGGAGATGGATGTTTTCTAATTGGTAGTTTTTGGAAGGTGATAGATGTGTCTGCAGTTCTGGGATTTCTCAGGTAAGTATTCAGATTTTAGTTATTTGTACACATTGGATTTTCTATCAAAGTTAGTCAGTTTGGGAATGCTCGTGGAGATGTTTGTATCTGAGTGGCTATACCTATGAGTTCTATCACAACTATCAAAGCTGTTTTAGGTCCAAGGTTGATATTAGGTTTAAGGCCCTGTAGATATAGATTGCACAGTAGTAAGTGGATGTACTGAACTAGAGAGTAAATTTAGATCTGAAGGTAGGTGTGTTTGCCTGAGGATGGGATTTTTAGTGATTATTCTTACCTGCAGCTTTTGTTGCGATTTATTATTGGCTTTAGGTGTGTTGCAGTTGATCCCCAAGCACAAATAGCATAAATTGAGGTATGGATAAATAGAGTAAGTGTGTTCTAGTGTGAGAGAGGGCATTTTGCGGCACGTAATTATCGTATCTTGGAGGATCCAGCCATTTTTGGATACTTTTTGGCTATATACTGGATGGGGTGCTGAAATTCAGGTTGTTGTCAAGAGTATCAAGCCTAAGATTTTCCTCCATTATTTATAGGCTAATTAGGTGACATCAATCTTCAAGTATTAATTTGGCATCTCCTGCTCTGCTACCTAGCATAATATAGTAGGATTTTGTCAGTGATAAGCGTAAGTTATTGGCTGTCATCCAAGTCGATATTTTAATCAGCTCCTCATTCCACAATGAGTATTCAGGGTGGCAAGATTAGGGTGAGAGATGACATAAGTCGTATCATCAGCAAAGAGAATGGGTTTCAGGTGTTGGGATGTCTGGAAAGTCTATTTGATGTATGAGGAAGGCAGGGGACCAGGACACTTCCTGCCGGAACTCCAGTATCAAGTGGCCGTGTTGCTGATGCTGTATCTTTAATGGTGACAATACTGAGTACCCTGTAAGTAATGTAAGATTTAGAATAAGCCCAAGCGCATAGCCTCTGCCATAGTGATCAAGTTTGTGGAGTAGGATACTCATGGTTTACTGTATCAAAACTTTTCTTGATCAACAAAATTCTAGTAGATGTTGTATTTTCCAATGCTGTATAATGGATCTAGCATTTTATGATTGCATCATTGGTACTTTATTTTCTAGATCAAACTGGCAGAAATTGAGTATGTTTTGGGCCATTATAAATGAATACAGTCTCTGTACTGAGTTTCTCAAAGTTTGGATGCGTAGTAAGTTAGATGTTGGCTATAGTTGGCTTAAGTCTATGAGATTACCACCTTTATATATTGGTATAGCCTTGCCCATCTTAGAGTAGTTTTCAGGTACTAGTCTCTGTGACTTATTCAAGAAAGTAATAAGAATAGCATGCAGAGGACACTTGGGCCCCGCTCCTTCGTACAGTAATGGTAGGACATGAGACAGATTCCCCGAGTTATTTTAAGTGACTACTTGATCAATGACTTCAAGTAGAGCTCAGTTGGTGCAAGATAGAAAGGGGTGGAAATTTCCATCATTGAGTCCCAACACGTTGCATTTGGTATCTTGCTAAGTTTTTACTGGCGAGATTGGATCCTATGTTTGAGAGTCATTTATCTTGTGCAATACCATGTCCAGTGGGATGTAGTGGTATTCATTAGGTTTGAATTAGGGACAATGTTCTTAGTTTCTCAGTTTGGGTCCCTAGATCCAGAGAGTGTTTTCCCAGATCTTTTTGCTCTCTCTCCTCTAGTGTCTGTGAATCTGGAGTAGTATAGTTATTTTAGCTTTTTATTACTTTGGCAGAGCTGATGAATAGTGTTTAAATTATCTTTGTATATTAAGCCTATCTACTCATGCTTTTCATATTGGTGTTTTTCTTATCAATGGATTTGGAATGTTGCCTGTAGTTGTGTAGAGCAGCCAAGCCGTTGTTGTGATCTGTTTTGTTTTTATAGGACAATGTTTGTTATATAGTCTAAGTAATTTATTAAGAAGAAAATGTCTGTCCAGTCATCAGCCACACCATGGCCTTGAAATTGTAGGCCAATCAGCTTGATCTCGAGTCAGCCTGCAGACTTCAGGGCTGTGCTCCATATTTTCTTGAGTCCCAGGACCTATGTAGCCCCTGTGGATTTGTAACCATGCTTTTGTCGCCCTCCTTATGTCTCATATAAACTCTCAGGTTATCACAGCAGTTCAGAATCATGAGTATTTGTTTGCAGAAGTCAGTTTAGAATTTCTGCATTACAGTCATCAGCAAGTGTTCAAATTATCTGCTGTAGTTTATTGAATTACCTCTCCATTATTTCTCCACTTCTTCTTGAGTCTCTTTCCTCTCATCGCACCATCGCCTCTCCTATAATATGGCCAAATGTAATAATAATAATAATAATAATAATAATAATAAATAATAATAATAATAATAAATAATAATAATAATAATAAATCACGTAATAATAATAGTAATTAATAATAATAATAATAATATTGATAATAATAATAATAATAATAATAATAATAATAATAATAATAATAATAATAATAAATAATAATAATGATCATTAATAATAATATATCAATAATAGTAATAATAATAATAATAATAATAATAATAATAATAAATAATAATAATAATGTGTAATCTTTTATTTCTGCAAATTACACATGATAAGCACTTCACGGATATAACTGACATGAGCGGCATACTGTATAGAAGTTCCCCAGTTATTCAGGCATTTTCCACAACCAGGTTAATTTTATTTCCCGGGATTACACCAGTCTGCTAACTTGCGGGTACACAGATTTACTGCTAGTTGGGCTGGATGGTAGGTGTCTTAAGGAAACACGTAGTGCTTTCCACACGTACCAGGGATTGAACCATGGACCTCAGTGCAAAGCTGGAGTACGCTGCAACCACTATACGGCCATGCGTCGGCAACGACGGGGATGCGTTCTGGCAAATTTGCGTCGTTGAATTTCGCCGTTGTGAACGTACATGAAGTGTATTTTAAAGCCTAGATGATATATAGCCTGCTACACATCTGGGCTGCTGGTATATCCTAAATTTTCCACAGGCCACTTTAGTAACTGGTCCTTAATACCATGGTCCAGTCTGCAAGTAAGATACTCCTTGGACCAACTGGTCATCAGATGAAGATCTTTTTGTCTTCATCAGCCCAGCTATTAAAAATTATGCAACACATCACAATGTTTAAACGTCATTCCAAAAAGCCCCCAATTCCATTGTAGCCTGACATTTCTGGCAGCTCTCTAATATAATTCCGCATCACATATCAGTGAATAACTCATCGTCAGCATATGCCAAATGTTTTATTCCCTACAACCTGGCTGCTACATTCACCTTCAGGGAGAATGTATGTGTTGTGAGGTGAAACAAGATCAGTTGCCTCCAGCCGTTGATCCACTCGGCCTCTTGCTTCCAGAGTTCCAGGAGACCCGCGGAGTCAGGACAGCATCATGAGACTTCTTCCGGGGTCAGAGTTGTCAAGTGGAGATATTGATTGCTGTCCCTCAACTCCCTTCAGCGACCAGGCTGACCCACCTTGTAGGCCTGGGCATGCAATGCCCGGCCGGCAGATGTGGCGATCAACCTCATTCTGAAGAATGACGTGATATTTTTAAGTTTTGGAGAATTATTTTGAATTTCTAGATTTGCCAAGAGTATCTTTTAAATTATACACACCCCACTCAATTGTATGTCATCTACAAATATTCTCAGACAGCACTTAAACATTAGACCTACTGCTTAGTACCTCACTCAGTGTAAATCTCAGAACTAACTTTAAATCATAAACACTGGGGACCCCTCTCAGCATTTACAGCACACAGGGATCTCATAGCTATTTTTAAAGGGATCTCAGCAGCACCCAAGCACCCACAGGGGATCTCAAGCAACTACAGCACACAGGATCTCAGCAACTACAGCACACAAGGAGATCTCAGCAACTAGCACACAAGGATCGACAACCACAGCACCCACAAGGATCTCAACAACTACAGCACCCCACAGGATCTCAACAGCTACAGCACCCACAAGGATCTCACTTAGCTGCACCCCAAGGATCTCAACAGCTACAGCACCCCACAGGATCAACGCTAGCACCCCTGAGGCCTCCAACGTATACGGACCTACTTGATATGCTTGAAGAGCTAGGCGCAGTGTGACGGGCGAAATCAATAGCCTCCTGGCGTGTCAGCCGAAGGCATGCATACCGTGTCACTGCAAGGCGACAAGCACGGAAGATCTCGTCCGAGTAGTACCCCGCCATCTGTCAAAATAGTTGACATATATTTCTTTTGAGCCTTATGAAATCTCAATTATAGCCGAGAATTGCAAAATGTGTCAGGTTTGGAGACGGAATTCTGTGTGCTATCGTGTGGTGAGACGAAACTGATGTGGAGGAAGTTTTGGGAATAGACAATGTGTTTCTCTCAGTGAGGCTTTATCGCGGCACAGAAGCTTTACGGGGCAGAGAGCGTTGTCATGTCAAGCCTTCTGCAGCCTGTAATGCTATTATCAATGTAAGCATAACTGGTAGACATTATCTTTAGCAAAACAAGCAATAATACGAAGTTATTTTAAAAGCCAGAACATCAGGTCAGAGTTTCCTTGTAAATCAGACTTTTTCTCAAGGTTCAATGGTTCAGTTCTCATCTTTTGCCTTTCACTACTCATCACTGCCTTTGAATTTATTTAGAAACAATATATGCAAAATATTTTAAATCAGTAAGAGATACTGAATGTTACACATGTGCCAATCTTCCACCTTGCCTGTCATAGAGATCCCTCAGAAAGGGAATCCAATATCAGAAACCGAGTGACTCAGCGTACAGACTGACCTGTGCAGTGTTCATTAGGAATCTAGAGGCTGCCCAGTAGTTCCTGTCCTCCCTCCCTCCTGAAATGGAGTATATTTGGGGTTCTCTGTATGTGGAGACCCTGCAGGTGATGGCCTGGGTTCCCCTCGTGTGGGGACAATGCTCAGCATCTCATGTAGCCCTGGGAAGATGAGTCTGTGTTTAGACTAACAAAATACAGACAATGGCAATATAAATAAACACAAATGCAGTATAATGTGATCCTTTGTTGGCTACATTTCGCCCACTACAGTGACTTTTCAAATCTGGGCAGTTCTGCTATGAGCTTGAAAAAGCCACTGTGTGGGCAAACATGTCAATAAGGATCACGATATACTCATTTATGTTTATATTGCCGTGTATATCAGTATTGCCATTTATTCCAAATACAGACAAGTTGATGAGATTAGTTACATGTACAATATACTTGAGTATCTTTGTTTGTAAAAATATCTTGTCAGTAGTTTTATCAACATTACAGAACATAAGTGAAGAAATTGTACAAAAATGGGATGATCAGTCCCTCCAGTCTCCGACCTTTTATATAAGCACCGGGGCTCCGTGACGATGCGTCATATTCTTGAGACTGCAGTGATCTTCACCAGCTCCAGGGGCTGAGGACTGAATTACATACCAACATGTATAATTGTACGTATATCCTTGAATTGTACTAATAATCCCGAAGCCACTCGTTGGCGAAACGTCTACAAATGAATGCCCAGATATTCTGCGTATCTAGATGCTATCAAGATGAGGTATTTGTTGGATCACTCACTCCAGTGATTGCACTTTTTCATGAACCAGAGATGCAGTTACTGCTACTGAGAAAACATTCCCGCTCCATTAGAGATTTTAACCAGTGATGATAAATCTTACAGAGTAGACATTCATCCCTAAACTTGTTGCAACACAGTCATATTCAAACAGTAGAATGAAGTATAATGACTTCACACAAAGTGTTGCGAGTCTGTACTAGCTTCCTCCTTTCCACAACAAATTAGTAAGTAAACTTACTGAGCATCCTTAGTAAGTAAGTGTTGACATAAGACACAGGTCTAGACAATCATAAGACAGAAATGTAAAAGACTCAGATCAAATCATTGAATTCTCAGCCACTACCTGTAAATCAAGTTTAACATGCCAAGTCTGTATACTTACCACAACAATAAATAAGATTACATTACTGAAAGCCATATAATTAAATTGCTCCTTACAACTCACACACTAACTCTGGTTGCACGGGGTCAGGTCATGGCTCCTGGCCCATACTCCAACTCAACATGAGTCGCTACTGGGGGCACATCCCCTGCTCCATGCGCTTTATCCATGCCTCTTCTTAAAGCTATGTGTACGGATCCTGCCTTCATTTATCAGCCCAGACTATTCATACAATAGTGACTGAAATATTTCCTAAATATCCCTGTAGTTCATCCCAGGTCTTGGCTTCAACTGCTGCATTTTGTTATATGTCCCATCTCTGGAACCTCCTGTCCCTATCCACCCTGTCCTTCCTCTCAGTATTTTCTGTATCATTCTCCTTATCCCCTATCTCTCCTGTCTTCCCAGTGTCGTCAAGTCAGTTTCATAGCCTCTCCTAAGTGGACCCATACATGGTCCAGGACTAGTCTTTTGCAAACCTTGCACTTTTCTCTAGATTTCCCTCATGCCCGGCCTGGGTGGGGTTTCCAAACTAAATTGCTGTGTATATTACAGACCTAACATACACAGTGCAGGAGTCTGGGCAGCTCCTTATTTAGATGTCATGGATGCTGGCTATACTTAGGTTTGCTAAGCGCCTTGTATGCCACGTAGTTATTGAGTTGATATGCGCCTGAGGATGCCGCTAATTATTCTCACCCCATGATTCTCTTTTCGTGAGTAGGTTTGGGCTCTGGCCCCCCTACGTATGCTCCATCTGTGAGTCTTCTTTGCTCTTCCCCAATCTTCGCGGCTTTTGCATGGTGGGATTGGACTCATGAGTCATTTGCCTGGATCGGAGCCTGCGGCCTGTCTAGATCCCCTATGGATTTCTGCCTGAAGCCGTCGGATTGCATTCTTCTCATCAACGCATCATCCATGAGCAGGGTTGGCAAAAGTCGCCCTTCTGTCATGTCGTTCCAAATACCAGAAACACACCGGCCCTAGGACTGACCCTGTGGAACCCCGCTCCCTTGCCTGTTATCCCTGCCTGGTCCTCCAGCTTTGCACTAATCTCTTGTTGGAACTGGACAAACACCTTCCCAAGTCGAAAATGCAATCCCCCACCCCTCTCTTTTTCTGGTCATCTGCTTAATCCTGTCACAAATTCCAGTTCGTTTGTGACCAGAATCCCCCGCCCCTGAAACCGTGCTGGCTGTTGTTGAAAAAACTCATTCCTTTCGGGTGCTCCCCCCTCTTCCCCCTGATAATCTTCCCATGACTTTGCATACTATATTTCAGTGACACTGGTGTAGTGTTTCTGGAGCCCCATCTGTCTCCTCTTAACACTTCTTTAAATTTCATGTTGAGCCCCTAAATACTTCTCGGTCTTTTTCTTGTGATCCCCCCTCCTTCCTTCCCCCCAGCCTGATTGCCTGTTCCGTGACTGTTTTTTTTCTCCTGAGGGGCTTACAACGCTTCAAGTCATTTTGGCTTTCCTGCTATGTCATCTTTCTTTGTCTTGGGACTCCCCTTCTTACCTATGCATATCGTTTCTGGCTCTATCTCTCCTTATTCTCCGGGGACCTTTGCCTTCTATACTTCTTCCATTCTCTGCCCCTTGGTTTTGGCCTCTCTACACCTTTGGATGAAAAAAGGGCTCATCCTGGATTTCCTTATTTCTTTCCCTGATCAAACCTCTCCTCCTTCCTTGCATATTGTTGTACATTTCCCATCATGCATATTGTTCACATATTCCATCATCATATTGTTGTAAATATTCCATCATGCATATTGTTGCCCAATATTCCATCATGCATTTGTTGTAAATATTCCATCAGATATTGTTGTCACATATTTCCCCCATGTGGCTGGTTTTTTATCTTTCCCCTTCTTAAGTCATTCACATGAGTTTTGCCTGCATGTGACCCCCTTCTGGACTTCAGCCAGTTTTCAACCATCACTCTTTCTCCCCTGCTGCTCTGTGGTGGGCTATACATCACTTCATTCCACCGGGCCCCCAGACTGAATTTCTTACTATTGTCTCTTGCTTCTCCTCTGTCTCCTTTCTCCAGCTCATCAAATTCCCATTGGTTTCATGAGCAGTCCCCCCCTCCACCCCCTGTCTTTCCTCAGGATCGTATCCCATTGGAAAGATGGCATCAAATAAAATTTCCCTGTGGCTCGGTGTCTTGAGCCCCTTGGTGTCAGTGATCCCTCTTTGACTCTTTCATGGCCTCCTCCCCCTTATTCATTATTCCATCAGTGTTGGTGTCCATACCTTCATTTTCCTCTCAACCTGTGTTCTGGGGTCTGTGGGGGTGGGGAACTGGCGGGGCTGGGGGATTCTATGCGAGTGGGGGTGGGGGCTGAAAGTGTGGATTTGGGTTCTGTTGGATAGGTGTTTGGTTGTGGGGTTCGAGGGGGTTCTGTTGCTTGTGCTTGTTGCTTTCCCTCTCTGGTTGTCCTCTCTGACTCTCTCCTTGTCTCTTTTCCCAACCCCCTTTTGTTTCCTCCTCTCCCTCAACTGCTGTCATTTTGTTCTTTTTCCCTTGAGTCTGGAAACCTCTTTTTATTTGGGTGTTCCTTCACCGTGGTTTCTCTTGCAGGACCCTGTTCTGCACCGTTTTTTCTTGAAAATCAGTTTGCCCCCGGGATTTCTCCCTTCAAGTGCCCCCAACCTTTTCTCGAAAATTTATTTCTCAGTCATGTCCTCCTCCCTTTTCTTTGATGATTTTTAAAATCCTGGTTTTCTTAATGTTTTTTCATTGTTGCCCTTTCCCCCTCCTCTTCTAAACCCCGGGGAATAACCAAAGCTTTTCTCCTCCTCCCTTTGCCTTTACCTCTGTGCCTCTGGGTCCCGTTTGTATATGGCGATTGTCTTCCCCTTTTTTTCCATAATTCTTGGTAGCATGATCTTCCTCTGCATGGACCTTCCCCCTTTTTCCAGCTTCCCCCCCTCCCCTATCCTGCTCTTTTTTGTGTGTGTGTGTGTGTGTGTGTGTGTGTGTGTGTGTGTGTGTTCTTACGTGAGTTGCCATTTTAATTTCTGAAGACATCAGGTAGTTTTGGAGGGATAACGTTGTAGCCCGGGCCTCAAAACCCCCTTTATCAGGTCGTCAGGGTTGTCATGAAAGTTGGGGGCTTCTTATCGTTAAAAAACCTGGTCTGTCATGTTGATCCCAAACTCTCTCACAACCTTTGTATCAAAAGGGGTTAAAAACACTTTATCTCACCCTAGCTCTCCGGTTGGGGGGTTGCTGAGTGTCCCCGGGACAACCCCACAGCAGAACCCCCACAGCACAACCCCAAACCCCCCAGCACAAACCACACACATCCCACAGTCCATCACCACGCACCCCACAGCACAACCACCCCGGCACAACCACCCGCACCACCACCAGGCCAACCACCAACCCAAAACCCCAGCCCCACCACAGCCATCCCCCACAGCCCAAACCCCCACAAGCCACCCCCACCCCAACCCCAGCACAACCACCACAGCACAACCACCGGGACAACCACCACAGCACCACCACCACGTACCATCACACACCACCCCACAGCACAACCACCACAGCCCCCCCCAGCCACCACAGCCAGCCACACAGCCCTCCCAGGGACCACCACCAGGACCATCACCACAGCACCACCACCCGGGCCCCCACCACAACAAAACAGCACAACCACCACAGCACAACCACCACAGCCCACCACCCACCATCACCCAGCACCACCCCCCACCCCACCACACCACCCGCACCCCCCAGCACAAACCCCACACCACCCCACCACCCCCTCACATCACCACCACCCCACCACCCCCACCACCAACACCACCACCACCACGGGACCACCAACCGCCCACCACCGACACCACCACCCCAGCCCCCCACCACCACAGCACCCCCACCGCAGCCCCCCACCACCGCACCACCGCCCCGGGACTGGCCCGCAGCACCACCCGCACCACCACCCAGCACCCCACCGCAGCACCCCACCGCACACCCCACCCCCACCCCAAACCCCCACCACCCCCCCCCACCAACCCCCACCACTACCACCCCCACCACCCCCACCCCCCACCACCACCAACGCCCCCAACCGCCCCCGGGGCCCCCCCCAACCAGCACCACCACCCCACGCACCACCACCGCACCCCCAAGGGGACCACCCCCACCCAGAACCCCAGCACCACAACCCACACCACCGCGCACCACCGCAGCACCACCACCGCGCCCACCACCCCCACCACCACCCACCACCACCACCCACCACCACCCCCCACCACCCTCAGCACCACCACCACACCACCACCACACCCCCACCCTGCAACCACCACCCCCACCACCCCCCAACCCCCCACCACCGCACCCCCCCACCACCACCACCCCACCACCACCACCACCCCCACCACCACACCACCACCACCACCCCACCACCACCACCCCCACCACACGCACCCCCACCACCACCCCCACCACCCCCACACCCCACCACCAACCCCCCACCACACCACCACCACAAAAACCACCACCAGCACCACCACCCCACCCCCACCCACCCCCACCACCCCCACCACCACACCACCACCACTACAGCACCACCACCACCCCACCACCACCCCCACCACCCACCACCACCCCCACCACCACACAGCACCACCACCCAGCACCACCACCCACCACCACCACACCACCACCACCACCACCACCCACCACCACACCACCCCCACCACCACCCCCACCACCCACCCCCACCACCACCACCAACCCCCCACCACCACACCACCACCACACACCACCACCCACCCACCACCACCACACCCCCACCACCCACCACCACCACCACCCCCCCCACCCCAAAACCCCCACCACCCCCACCCCACCCCACCACCCCCACCCCCACACACCACCACCCACACCACCACCCACCACCACCCACCACCACACCACCACCACACCCCCCCACCTACCCACCCCCACCACCCCCCACCACCACAACCCCCACCCCCCCACCACTCGCACCACCACCCAGCACCACCCCCCCCACCCCCACACCACCACCACCCACCACCACCACTACGCACCACCACCCACACCCCCACCACAGCACCACCGCAGCACCACCACCACTACAGCACCACCACGCGTCTAACCTAACACAGAACACCAGCACAAAATCAGGGTTTCACAGCTCAAAGGAAACCCCTCCCAAATTTTGCTTCACTTAGTCCTGTCTTCTCTGCCACCCCCTGCTTGACGTCCTCCACACGTTACTCCACGATGGGAAGAGGGGTAACCTTCCCCATACGTTCTTGCTCTCATTTATGTAACCGCTGAAGAACCCAAAAGGGGGTCGAAATAAAAACATAATCGTTTGTCTCCGTTGGTTATTAATGAGTTCTACACTGTTTTTTACACTTTACTTTCCCCCAGGTGGTAACATTGGTCTGCTTCACTAATTGTCCTGTTCACCTAAACAAAATAGGTCCGGGTTTCCCGTCGACTGGGGTGGCATCCCGGTGGACAAGATTCCCGGACCCCATTGGAAATAAGACAGACAGTCCCTCGATGACGTAGACTTTCTTGAGTTATCCTGGATGGTTAACCCTTCTAGGTTTAAAACCCGAACAAAATCTTGAGTTACATTATGAACTAACCAGCCATGTCAGCCTCGATGCGGGTAACTTCGTCTAGACCCAACTGGTGTATCTCAGAGGCTGTCATACTGGTGGTAGTATGAAACCTGTAAACCACAACTTTCTGTCTTAAACATAAACTATATGAAACAACACATAAGCGCACCTCATCTATGTACACATATAAACCACATCTGGTACAGTGACAGGTAGTAATACAGAAACAGTACAGTGACTTACTTGATCATCTGTAAGTACCGTGCCTCACCATCAGGTAGGCTGGCCCGCCTATTTCTGGACGAGTGACATAGTCGTTCGTGACATAGTCTTGTAGCTCCTTAACCAGGGACACTGACAAGGCGTTTTATATAAATATATATATTTTATATATATATATATATATATATATATATATATATATATATATATATATATATATATATATATATTTTATAATGTGTGTGTGTGTGTGTGTGTGTGTGCTAAAATGTTGTGTGTGTTGTTGTGTGTGTGTGTGTGTGTGTGTGTGTGTGTGTGTACCCCACCTAGTTGGGGTTTGGGCGGGGTCGAGCCCAAGCTCCTGGCCCCCGCCTCTTCACACATCGTTACTAGGTCACTCTCCTGGCCGTAGGCTTTATCATACCTCTGCTAAAGCTATGTATGGATCCTGCCTCCACTACATGCTTCCCAAACTATTCCATTACTGACTCTCTGTGGCTGAAGAAATACTTCCTAACATCCCTGTGATTCATCTGTGTCTTCAGCTTCCACTGTGTCCCCTTGTTACTGTGTCAATCTCTGGAACATCCTGTCTTTGTCCACCTTGTCAATTCCTCTCAGTATTTTGTATGTCGTTATCATGTCCCCTATCTCCTGTCCTAGTGTCGTCGGGTTTGGGTTTTCCCCTTAACCTCTCCCTCTAGGACATACCTCTTAGCTCTGGGACTAGTCTTGTTGCAACCTTTGCACTTTCTCTGGTTTCTTACGTGCTGGCTAGGTGTGGTTCCCAAACTGGTGCCCATGCTCCAATATGGGCCTAAATGCACGGTGTACAGGGTCCTGAAGATTTCCCTTTTTAAGATGTCGGAATGCTGTTCTGAGGTTTGCTAGGCGCCCATATGCTGCAGCAGTTATTTGGTTGATGTGCGCTTCAGGAGATGTGCCTGGTGTTCTCACCCCAAAATCTTTTCCTTAGTGAGGTTTGTAGTCTCTGACCCCCCAGACGTACTCCGTCTGCGGCCTTCTTTGCCCTTCCCCAATCTTCATGACTTTGCACTTGGTGGGATTGAACTCCAGGAGCCAATTGCTGGACCAGGTCTGCAGCCCGTCCCGATCCTATGTTCTGCCTGGTCTTCGATCAGTGAATTCTTCTCATCCCTTCCGTCATCTGCAAACAGGGACACCTCAAGTCTATTCCTTCCGTCATGTGTGTGTGTGTGTGTGTGGTGTGTTGTGTGTGAGAAAGTAACTTTATACTGACAAATATATAAGGCAGACGTTTAGTGCATGAGGGATTTCTCACCTGGTGAGCGAAAACGTTTCATAATCCAAAGCTTCTTAATTTGCATCATAAGGGTTGCATATATTGCATAATCACCTGGTTAACGATGGCATCCCTGCTGCATCCTGGTATTTAAAATATGTCATCCTGGGGTCATGTTGTCAGGGGAAACAGTGTAAAGGAACCAGAGTGGTGAATCCTCAGCTGTATCCCCGACGAAACCCTTCCCCCGACTGTCTGCCACGTTCTCCTGCAACACAGCAGGGGCTTCCACACCTTACGATGACTTACTGGGAAATAAGCAACAGGTTTCAGGTCAGCGACTGCTCAAGCGTTTATATATATATATATATATATATATGGGGTTCCAACAGGGCAGGTGACCCCGAGGCAGGGTGACCCACCAGGCAGGGGTGACCCCCGAGGCAGGGTGACCCACCGAGGCAGGGTGACCCACCAGGCAGGGTGACCCAAGGGCAGGATGAAACCCAAAAGAAAAAAAATCCCCCAAAAAAAACTTTCATCATCATTCAACACTTTCACCACACACATAATCACTGTTTTGCAGAGGTGCTCAGAACACAACAGTTTAGAATCATATACCTATAAAGATACACAACATATCCTCCAAACTGCCAATATCCCAAACCCCTCCTTTAAGTGCAGACATTGTACTTCCCATTTCCAGGACTCAAGTCCGGCTATATAAAAATAACCGGTTTCCCTGAATCCCTTCACTAAATATTACCTGCTCACCTCCAACAGATCGTCAAGTCCCAAATACCATTCGTCTCCATTCCTCCTATGGAATACGCTCACGCATGCCTGCTGGAAGTCAAGCCCCTTCCCACAAACCTCCTACCTCTTCCTTCCAACCTTTTCGAGGACGACCCTACCCGCCTTCCTTCCTACAGATTTAAATGCTCTCCATGTCATTCTACTTTGATCCATTCTCTCTAAATGACCAAAGCACCAACAACCCCTCTTCAGCCCTCCTGACTAATACTTTTACCTCCACACCTTCTCTAATTTCCACACTCCGAATTTTCTGCATAATATTTACACCACACATTGCCCTTAGACAGAACATCTCCACTGCCTCAACTGCCTCCTCGCTGCTGCATTCCATCCAAACTTCACACCCATATAAGAGTGTCGGTACTACTATACTTTCATACATTCCCTTCTTTGCCTCTATAGATAACGTTTTTGTCTCATATACCTCAACCACCACTCACCTTTTTCCCTCATCAATTCTATGATTAACCTCATCCTTCAAAAATCCATCCGACACGTCAACTCCCAAATATCTGAAAACATTCACTTCTTCCATACTCCTCCCAATTTGATATCAATTTTTCTTTAAATCATTTGATACCCTCATCCCTTACTCTCTTCTATGTTCCTTTCATCTTTCTACCTTTACACACTCCCAAACTCATCCACTAACCTTTGCAGTTTTTCTTTACAATCTCCCAATGCACAGTATCATCAGCAAAAGCAACTTGTCAATTCCATTTGTATTTGATTCCCCATAATTTAATCCCACCCTCTCCCCAACAACCTAGCATTTACTTCCTTTACAACCCCATCTATAAATATATTAAACAACCATGGTGACATTACACATCCCTGTCTAAGACCTACTTTACCAGGGAGTAGTCTCCCTCTCTTCTACACACCTAACCTGAGCCTCACTATCCTCATAAAACTCTTTACAGCATTTAGTAACTTACCTATTCCATATACTTGCAACATCTGCCACATTGCTCCCTATCCACTCTATCATATGCCTTTTCTAAATCCATAAATGCAATAAACTTCCCTACCTTTATCTAAATACTGCTCACATATATGCTTCAATGTAAACACTAGATCTACATCCCCTACCCACTCTGAAACCTCCTTGCTCATCACAATCTTACATTCTGTCTTACCTCTAATTCTTTCAATAATAGCCCTGCTCATTTTCCTGGTATACTCAGTAAACTTTTCCTCTATAATTTTACAGTCTCTTTTGTCCCCCTTCCCTTTATATAGGGACTATCATCTCTCCACCAATCTCTAGGTACCTTTCCCTCTTTCATACATTTATTAAACAAAATACTAACCACTCCAACACTATATCTCCCCTGCTTTTAACATTTCTGTCATGATCCCATCAGTTCCAAGCTGCTTTACCCCTTTCATTCTACGTAATGCCTCACGCACCTTCCCACACTCATCCTGTTCTTCTTCACTCCTAAAGATGGTATACCTCCCTGTCAGTGCATGAAATTACGCCTCCCTTTCTTCGTCGACATTTAAGTTCCTCAAAATATTCTCGCCATCTACCCAAAACCCCCTCTCCCCATCTACTAACTCCCTACTCTGTTTTTAACTGACAAATCCATTTGTTCCTAGGTTTTCTTAACTTGTTCTTTCACTCCAAATTTTTCTTATTTTCATTAAAATTTCTTGACAGTGCATCTCCCACTCTATCATCTGCTCTCCTTTTACACTCTCTCACCACTCTCTTCACCTTTCTTTTACTCTCCATATACTCTGCTCTTCTCATAACACTGCTTTGTAAAAACCCCTCATAAGCTAACTTTTTCTCTTTTATCACAACCTTTACTTCATCATTCCACCAATCACTCCTCTTTCCTCCTGCACCCACCCTTCTATAACCACCAACTTCTGCCCCCCATTCTAATACTGCATTTTAAAACTATTCAACCCTCTTCAACCCCCACTACTCATCTTGCACTAGCCCACCTTTCTGCCAATAGTCCTTATATCTCACCCGAACTTCCTCCTCCCTTAGTTTATACACTCTCACCTCCCTCTTACTTGTTGTTGCCATTTTCCTCTTTTCCCATCTACCTCTTACTCTAACTGTAGCTACAACTAAATAATGATCCGATATATCAGTTGCCCCTCTATAAACGTGTACATCCTGGAGCCTACCCATCAACCTTTTATCCACCAATACATAATCTAACAAACTACTTTCATTATGTGCTATATCATACCTTATATATTTATTTATCCTCTTCTTCATAAAATATGTATTACTTATTACTAAACCTCTTTCTACACATAGCTCAATTAAAGGTTTCCCATTTTCATTTACCCTGGCACCCCAAATTTACCTACTACTCCCTCCACCATTTTTACCCACTTTAGCATTGAAATCCCCAACCACAAGTACTCTCACACTTGGTTCAAAACTCCACGCATTCACTCACATTTCCCAAAACCTCTCTCTCTCCTCTACACTTCTTCTTCTCCAGGTGCATATACGCTACTGACCCACTTTTCACATCAACCTTTATTTTACTCCACATAATCCTTGAATTAATACATTTTATAGTCCCTCTTTTCCTGCCATAACTTATCCTTCAACATTGAACATTAAAATGGTATAAAATACCTACAGGTTGTTAGGTAAGACACATATACATGATTAGGTATCTTTATTTGAAACGTTCGCCTACACAGTAGGCTTCTTCAATCGAGTACAGAAAAGTTGATAGAAGCAGAAGATACTTGAGACGATGTAATCAGTCCATCACCCTTAAAGTTTTGAGGTGGTCAGTCCTCAGTCTGAAGAGCATTGTTCCATGGAATGAAACAATATGGAGATGAAGTGACAGGATGGAACATAGCGCCAAGAGGTGAGACGTAGGTCTTACCAAGATACCCCTAAGGGTATCTTGGTACGAACCTAATCAACTTCGACAACCTCTACTAGTGAGAACGGCTGGATTTGAGAGGACCTGACCTCCCAGCATCTGAGTTCTTACCTCTTCTAGTGACCTACGTCTCACCTCTTGGCGCTATATAAGTGCTCCATCCTGTCACTTCATCTCCATATTGTTTCATTCAGCATGGAACATGCTCTTCTCCAGACTGAAGACTGTTCCACCTCAAGCTAAGAGTGATGAACTGATTACATCGTCTTCAGCTATCTTCTGCTCTATCAACTTTCTGTCTCATTTGACTGAACCTACTGTGTGAGCAACGTTCAAACTAGATACTAACTATTGCATATTGTCTTACCTAACATCCTTCAACATTATTGCTACTCCTTCTTTAGCACTAACTCTATTAGAAACCCTGACCTAATCCCATTGAAACTCTCACCCTTTCCAGCTTTGTTTCACTTAAAGCCAGGACATCAGCTTCTTCTCATTCATAACATCCACAATCATCTCTTTCTTATCATTTGCACAACATCCAGCACATTCAGATTTCCCACTTTGACAATTTTCTTCTCATTCTTTTAGTAATCTTTACAGGATAAGGGGTTACTAGCCATTGTTCCCCGCATTTTAGTTGACTTTTAAGAACATAAGAACATAAGAACGAAGGAACACTGCAGAAGGCCTACTGGCCCATGCGGGCAGGTCAAGTCTCCTGCACCCAACCTAGTCAGGTCAGGTCACAGTTGACAAGGAGGAACACGGCAGACCTGGTAGCACAAGCTATCAGGTCTAACTCCACCCACCCACATCTACTCATGTATTTATCCAACCCATTTTTAAAGCTACACAACGTTCTGGCCTCTATAACGGTGCCGGAGTTTGTTCCACTCATCCACAACTCTATTGCCAAACCAGTACTTTCCTATATCCTTCCTGAATCTGAATTTTTCCAACTTAAAACCATTGCTGCGAGTCCTGTCTAGGTAGATATTTTCAGCACTTTACAACACCATGGCTTACGGAGGTAAGATTCTTATTCCACTTCCCCATGGATATAAAAGGAAAAGTAATAAGACCAAGAACTATTAAGATAAAATCAAAGAAAACTCAGAAGAGTGAGTATAAATAAACGTGTACATGTATGTTAGTGTGACCTAAGTGTAAGTAGAAGTAGCAGACACCTGAAATCTTGCATGTTTTATGAGACAGAAAAAGACACTAACAATCCTACCATCATGTAAAACAATTACAGGCTTCCGTTTTACACTCAATTGGCAGGACAGTAGTACCTCCTGGGTGGTTGTTGTCTACCAACCTACTACCACAGGACGGTAGTACCTCCTGGGTGGTTGTTGTCTACCAACCTACTATCACAGGACAGTAGTACCTCCTGGGTGGTTGCTGTCTACCAACCTACTACCACGGACGGTAGTACCTCCTGGGTGGTTGTTGTCTACCAACCTACTACCACAGGACGGAGTACTCCCTGGGTGGTTGTTGTCTACCAGCCTACTACCACAGGACAGTAGTACCTCCTGGTGGTTGCTGTCTCCAACCTACTACCACAGGACGGTAGTACCTCCTGGGTGGTTGCTGTCTGCCAACCTACCACCACAGGACAGTGAGTACCTCCTGGGTGGTTGTTGTCTACCAGCCTACTATCACAGGACAGTAGTACCTCCTGGGTGGTTGCTGTCTACCAACCTACTACACAGGACAGTCGTACCTCCTGGGTGGTTGCTGTCTACCAACCTACTACCTACATATATATATATATATATATATATATATATATATATATATATATATATATATATATATATATATATATATATATATATATATATATATATATGTCGTGCGAATAGAACAGAACTTCGATCTTGGCTTAAATAGCAACGCTCATCTTGCCATATATGACAAGTGAAAATTTGTGCATGCAATAATTTCGCCAAAATCATTCTGAACCTAACGAGAAAAATATATTTCACTGTGTTTGTTTAGTATTAAATTATTGTAAACAAATCTAAAATATATTTAGTTGGGTTAGGCTAAAATAAATTGTTCTTGTTATAATAAGGTTAGGTAAGTTTTCTAAGTTCCTTTTGGTGCAAAAATTATAATTTTTACATCAACATTAATGAAAAAATATATCTTTAAAAGTATAAGAGAAAATTTTAGAAAGGACTTAATTTTAAAAGAGTTCTTGCTAATTGACCAGTTTTACATATTCGGCATGACATATATATATATATATATATATATATATATATATATATATATATATATATATATATATATATATATATATACTCATATATATATAATATAATAACTAAATTCTCATACTATCAACCTTTAAAAGCCCT